>NW_021703767.1:129191248-129432213 GCF_005190385.1 Monodon monoceros
CTTCTTCTTCTTCTTCTTCTTCTTCTTCTTCTTCTTCTTCTTCTTCTCCTCCTCCTCCTCCTCCTCCTCCTTCTCCTTCTCCTTCTCCTTCTTCTGTCTCTCTCAATTTAAATCTTATGAGGAATCTCAAAACATAAACCAAGCAAAGCTGAGCTGTTCAGGTGGATGGTGGAGTACTGGAACCTTTCTTTGACCTCCAAGGTGGCCCTTGAGTGAAAACCACTGATGTGGTTAGAGTCCTTCATTTTATAGTAGAGTCTGATGTCCAGAGAGGGAAGTGGGCATCCCCAAGTCACACAGCTGGCTTTATAAATAGCCCTGGAAGCAAGAGGTTGACAAAATATCATAGTAACATATTATCTAAATTACTCAAAAACTAAAACTATTTTGTGTCTTGGTTAAAGTTGTGCTTTCTAAAACCACTGATTTTCAAAAATGCAAATCCTACCAATCACCCAAAGAAGCTCTCACAGAGATACCAGGGGGCAGAACAGCTTCCTGTAGAGCTGGAATGCTATCACCAGTGGCTGCTCCTTCCCAAGGACCTTTATACCTTCCAAACTAGAAATGGAAGGGAAGTGGAAGAGTTTATAAAAAGACACCTGTGGGGGACGAGGGTAAGATGGCGGAAGAGTAAGACGCGGAGATCACCTTCCTCCCCACAGATACACAAGAAATACATCTACACATGGAACAACTGCTACAGAACACCTACTGAATGCTGGCAGAAGACCTCAGACCTATCAAAAGGCAAGAAACTCCCCATGTACCTGAGTAGGGCAAAAGAAAAAAAAAAAAAAACAGAGACAAAAGAATGGGGATCTGCACCAGTGGGAGGGAGCTGTGAAGGAGGAAAGGTTTCCACACGCTAGGAAGCCCCTTCGCGGGAGGAGACTGTGGGTGGCGGAGGGGGGGGGAGCTTTGGAGCCGCGGAGGAGAGCACAGCAACAGGGATGCGGAGGGCAAAGCGGAGAGATTCCCACACAGAGGATTGGTGCCGACCGGCACTGACCAGCCCGAGAGGCTTGTCTGCTCACCCGCTGGGGCAGGTGGGGCTGCGAGCTGAGGCTCGGGCTTTGGTCGGAGCGCAGGGAGAGGACTGGGGTTGGCGGTGTGAACATAGCCTGAAGGGGTTAGTGCACCACGGCTAGCCGGGAGTGAGTCCGGGAAAAGGTCTGGAGCTGCCAAAGAGGCAAGAGACTTTTTCTTCCCTCTTTGTTTCCTGGTGCGAGAGGAGAGGGGATTAAGAGCGCTGCTTAAAGGAGCTCCAGAGACAGGCGTGAGCCGCGGCTAAAAGCGTGGACATCAGAGACGGGCATGAGACGCTAAGGCTGCTGCTGCCGCCACCAAGAAGCCTGTGTACGAGCACAGGTCACTATCCACACTTCCTTTCTGGGGAGCCTGTGCAGCCCGCCACTGCCGGGTTCCCGGGATCCAGGAACAACTTCCCCAGGAGAACGCACGGCGAGCCTCAGGCTGGTGCAACGTCACGCTGGCCTCTGCCACCGCAGGCTCACCCTGCACTCCGTGCCCCTCCCTGCACCCGGCCTGAGTGAGCCAGAGCCCCCGAATCAGCGGCTCCTTTAACCCCGTCCTGTCTGAGCGAAAAATAGACGCCCTGCGGCGACCTAAATGCAGAGGTGGGGCCAAATCCAAAGCTGAGCCCCTGGGAGTTGTGAGAACAAAGAAGAGAAAGGGAAATATCTCCCAGCAGCCTCAGAAGCAGCAGATTAAAGTTCCACAATCAACTTGATGTGTCCTACATCTGTGGAATACATGAATAGACAACGAATCATCCCAAATTGAGGAGGTGGACTTTGAGAGCAAGATTTATGATTTTTCCCCCTTTTCCTCTTTTTGTGAGTGTGTATGTGTATGCTCCTGTGTGAGATTTTGTCTGTATAGCTTTGCTTCCACCATTTGTCCTAGGGTTCTATCCGTCCGTTTTTGTTGTTGTTGTTGTTTTAATTTTTTTCTTTATTAATAATTAATTTTAACTTTAATAACTCTATTTTATTTTACTTTATCTTCTTTCTTTCTTTCTTTCCTTCCTTCCCTCCTTTAGACAACGAATCATCCCAAATTGAGGAGGTGGACTTTGAGAACGAGATTTATGATTTTTTCCCCTTTTTCTATTTTTGTGAGTGTGTATGTGTATGTTTCTGTATGAGATTTTGTCTGTATAGCTTTGCTTCCACCATTTGTCCTAAGGTCCTATCCGTCCGTTTTTTTTCTTTTAATTTTTTTCTTAATGATTATTTTTTAATTTAATAACTTTACTATATTTTACTCTATTTTATTTTACTTTATCTTCTTTCTTTCTTTCTTTTCTCCTTCCTTCCATCCTTCCTTCCTTCCTCCCACCGTCCCTCCTTCCTTTCTTTCCTTCTTTCCTTCTTTTCTTCTTTCTTTCTTCCTTCCTTCCTTCCTTTCTCTCTTTCTTTCTTCCTACTTCTACTAATTCTTTCTACTTTGTCTCCCTTTTATTCTGAGCCGTTTGGAGGAAAGGCTCTTGGTGCTGCAGCCAGGAGTCAGTGCTGTGCCTCTGAGGTGGAAGAGCCAACGTCAGGACACTGGTCAACAAGAGACTTCCAAGCTCCACATAATATCAAACAGTGAAAATCTCCCAGAGATCTCCATCTCAACGCCAGCACCCAACTTCACTCAACAACCAGCAAGCTACAGTGCTGGACACCCTATGCCAAACAACTAGCAAGACAGGAACACAACACGACCCATTAGCAGAGAGGCTGCCTAAAATCATAATAAGGCCACAGACACCCCAAAACACACCACCAGACGTGGACCTGCCCACCAGAGAGACAAGATCCATCCTCATCCACCAGAACACAGGCACTAGTCACCTCCACCAGGAAGCCTACACAACCCACTGAACCAACCTTAGCCACTGGGGACAGACACCAAAAACAACGGGAACTACGAACCTGCAGCCTGCAAAAAGGAGACCCCAAACACAGTAAGATAAGCAAAATGAGAAGACAGAAAAACACACAGCAGATGAAGGAGCAAGATAAAAACCCACCAGGCCTAACAAATCAAGAGGAAATAGGCAGTCTACCTAAAAAAGAATTCAGAATAATCATAGTAAAGATGATCCAAAATCTTGGAAATAGAATAAACAAAGTGCAAGAAACATTTAACAAGGACCTAGAAAAAAGAAAGAAGCAAACAACGATGAACAACACAATAAATGAAATGAAAAATACTCTGGATGGGATCAATAGCAGAATAACTGAGACAGAAGAACGGATAAGTGACCTGGAAGATAAAATAGTGGAAATAACTACTGCAGAGCAGAATAAAGAAAAAAGAATGAAAAGAACTGAGGACAGTCTCAGAGACCTCTGGGACAACATTAAACGCACCAACATTTGCATTATAGGGGTTCCAGAAGAAGAAGAGAAAAAGACAGAGACTAAGAAAATATTTGAAGAGATTATAGTTGAAAACTTCCCTAATATGGAAAAGGAAATAGTTAATCAAGTCCAGGAAGCACAGAGAGCCCCATACAGGATAAATACAAGGAGAAATACGCCAAGACACATATTAATCAAACTGTCAAAAATTAAATACAAAGAAAGCATATTAAAAGCAGCAAGGGAAAAACAGCAAATAGCACACAAGGGAATCCCCATAAGGTTAAAAGCTGATCTTTCAGCAGAAATTCTGCAAGCCAGAAGGGAGTGGTAGGACATATTTAAAGTGATGAAGGAGAAAAACCTGCAACCAAGATTACTCTACCCAGCAAGGATCTCATTCAGATTTGATGGAGAAATTAAAAATTTTACAGACAAGCAAAAGCTGAGAGGGTTCAGCACCACCAAACCAGCTTTACAACAAATGCTAAAGGAACTTCTCTAGGCAAGAAACACAAGAGAAGGATAAAAACCTACAATAACGAACACAAAACAATTAAGAAAATGGGAATAGGAACATACATTTCGATAACTACCTTAAATGTAAATGGACTAAATGCTCCCACCAAAAGACACAGATTGGCTGCATGGATACAAACAAAAGGCCCATATATATGCTGTCTACAAGAGACCCACTTCATACCTAGAAACACATACAGACTGAAAGTAAGGGGATGGAAAAAGATATTCCATGCAAATGGAAACCAAATGAAAGCTGGAGTAGCAATTCTCATATCAGACAAAATAGACTTTAAAATAAAGACTATTACAAGAGACAAAGAAGGACACTACATAATGATCAAGGGATCGATCCAAGAAGAAGATATAACAATTGTAAATATTTATGCACCCAACATAGGAGCACCTCAATACATAAGGCAAATACTAACAGCCATAAAAGGGGAAATCGACAGTAACACAAGCATAGTAGGGGACTTTAACACCCCACTTTCACCAATGGACAGATCATCCAAAATGAAAATACATATGGAAACACAAGCTTTAAATGATACATTAAACAAGATGGGCTTAATTGATATTTATAGGACACTCCATCCAAAAACAACAGAATACACATTCTTCTCAAGTGCTCATGGAACATTCTCCAGGATAGATCATATCTTGGGTCACAAATCAAGTCTTGGAAAATTTAAGAAAATTGAAATAGTATCAAGTACCTTTTCCGACCACAACACTATGAGACTAGATATCAATTACAGGAAAAGATCTGTAAAAAATACAAACACATGGAGGCTAAACAATACACTACTTAATAATGAAATGATCACTGAAGAAATCAAAGAGGAAATAAAAAAATACCTAGAAACAAATGACAATGGAGACACAACGACCCAAAACCTATGGGATGCAGCAAAAGCAGTTCTAAGAGGGAAGTTTATAACAATACAAGCCCACCTTAAGAAGCAGGAAACATCTCGAATAAACAACCTAAACTTGCACCTAAAGCAATTAGAGAAAGAAGAACAAAAAATCCCAAAGTTAGCAGAAGGAAAGAAATCATAAAAATCAGATCAGAAATAAAGGAAAAAGAAAGGAAGGAAAAGATAGCAAAGATCAATAAAAGTAAAAGCTGGTTCTTTGAGAAGATTAAAAAAATAGATAAACCATTAGCCAGACTCATCAAGAAAAAAAGGGAAAAGACTCAAATCAATAGAATTAGAAATGAAAAAGAAGTAACAACTGACACTGCAGAAATACAAAAGATCATGAGAGATTACTACAAGCAACTCTATGCCAATAAAATAGACAACCTGGAAGAAATGGACAAATTCTTAGAAATGCACAACCTGCCAAGACTGAATCAGGAAGAAATAGAAAATATGAACAGACCAATCACAAGCACTGAAATTGAAACTGTGATTAAAAATCTTCCAACAAACAAAAGCCCAGGACCAGATGCGTTCACAGGTGAATTCTATCAAACATTTAGAGAAGAGCTATCACCCATCCTTGTCAAACTCTTCCAAAATATAGCAGAGGGAGGAACACTCCCAAACTCATTCTACGAGGCCACCATCACCCTGATACCAAAACCAGACAAGGGTGTCACAAAAATAGAAAACTACAGGCCAATATCACTGATGAACATAGATGCAAAAATTCTCAACAAAATACTAGCAAACAGAACCCAACAGCACATTAAAAGGATCATACACCATGATCAAGTGGGGTTTATTCCAGAAATGCAAGGATTCTTCAATATATGCAAATCAATCAATGTGATAAACCATATTAACAAATTGAAGGAGAAAAGCCATATGGTCATCTCAATAGATGCAGAGCAAGCTTTTGACAAAATTCAACACCCATTTTTGATTCTCTATGCAGAAAGTAGGCATAGAGAGAACTTTCCTCAACATAATAAAGGCCATATGTGACAAGCCCACAGCCAGCATCACCCTCAATGGTGAAAAACTGAAACCATTTCCACTAAGATCAGGAACAAGACAAGGTTGCCCACTCTCACTGCTCTTATTCTACATAGTTTTGGAAGTTTTAGCCACAGCAATCAGAGAAGAAAAGGAAATAAAAGGAATCCAAATCGGAAAAGAAGATGTAAAGCTGTCACTGTTTGCAGATGACATGACACTATACATAGAGAATCCTAAAGATGCTACCAGAAAACTACTAGAGCTAATCAATGAATTCGGTAAAGTTGTAGGATACAAAATTAATGCACAGAAATCTCTGGCATTCCTATACACTAATGATGAAAAATCTGAAAGTGAAATCAATAAAACACTCCTATTTACCATTGCAACAAAAAGAATAAAATACCTAGGAATAAACCTTCCTAAGGAGACAAAAGACTCGTATGCAGAAAGTTATAAGACACTGATGAAAGAAATTAAAGATGATACAAACAGATGGAGAGATATACCATGTTCTTGGATTGGAAGAATCAACGTTGTGAAAATGACTCTACTACCCAAAACAATCTACAGATTCAATGCAATCCCTATCAAACTACCACTGGCATTTTTCACAGAACAAGAACAAAAAATTTCACAATTTGTATGGAAACACAAAAGACCCCGAATAACCAAAGCAATCTTGAGAACGAAAAACGGAGCTGGAGGAATCATGCTCCCTGACTTCAGACTATACTACAAAGCTACAGTAATCAAGACAGTATGGTACTGGCACAAAAACAGATAGATCAATAGAACAGGATATAAAGCCCAGAGATAAACCCATGCACATATGGTCACCTTATCTTTGATAAAGGTGGCAGAAATGTACAGTGGAGAAAGGACAGCCTCTTTAATAAGTGGTGCTCGGAAACTGGACAGGTACATGTTAAAGTATGATATTAGATCACTCCCTAACACCATACACAAAAATAACCTCAAAATGGATTAAAGACCTAAATGTAAGGCCAGAAACTATCAAATTCTTAGAGGAAAACATAGGCAGAACCCTCTATGACATAAATCACAGCAAGATCCTTTTTGACCCACCTCCTAGAGAAATGGAAATAAAATCAAAAATAAACAAACGGGACCTAATGAAACTTCAGAGCTTTTGCACAGCAAAGGAAACCGTAAATAAGACCAAAAGACAACCGTCAGAATGGGAGAAAATATTTGCAAATGAGGCAACTGACAAAGGATTAATTTCCAAAATTTACAAGCAGCTCATGCAGCTCAATAACAAAAGAACAAACAACCCAATCCAAAAATGGGCAGAAGACCTAAATAGACATTTCTCCAAAGAAGATATACAGACTGCCAACAAACACATGAAAGAATGCTCAACATCATTAATCATTAGAGAAATGTAAATCAAAACTACAGTGAGATATCATCTCACACCAGTCAGAATGGCCATCATCAAAATATCTAGAAACAATAAATGCTGGAGAGGGTGTGGAGAAAAGGGAATACTCTTGCACTGCTGGTGGGAATGTGAATTGGTTCAGCCACTATGGACAACTGTATGGAGTTTCCTTAAAAAACTACAAATAGAACTACCATATGACCCAACAATCCCACTACTGGGCATATACCCTGAGAAAACCATAATTCAAAAAGCGTCATGTACCAAAATGTTCATTGCAGCTCTATTTACAATAGCCTGGAGATGGAAACAACCTAAGTGCCCATCATTAGATGAATGGATAAAGAAGATGTGGCACATATATACAATGGAATATTACCCAGCCATAAAAAGAAACGAAATTGAGCTATTTGTAATGAGGTGGATAGACCTAGAGTCTGTCATACAGAGTGAAGTAAGTCACAAGGAGAAAGACAAATACCATATGCTAACACATATATACGGAATTTAAGAAAAAAAAATGTCATGAATAACCTAGGGGTAAGACAGGAATAAAGACACAAACCTACTAGAGAATGGACTTGAGGATATGGGGAGGGGGAAGGGTGAGCTGTGACAAAGTGAGAGAGAGGCATGGACATATATACCCTACCAAACGTAAGGTAGATAGCTAGTGGGAAGCAGCCGCATAGCACAGGGAGATCAGCTCGGTGCTTTGTGACCGCCTGGAGGGGTGGGATAGGGAGGGTGGGAGGGAGGGAGATGCAAGAGGGAAGAGATATGGGAACATATGTATATGTATAACTGATTCACTTTGTTATAAAGCAGAAACTAACACACCATTGTAAAGCAATTATACCCCAATAAAGATGTTAAAAAAAGACACCTGTGTGAACTCTGGGTGGGCTGCCTCTCACAGGTGCAGAGTTGTCTGGGGTTTTAATTGCGTGAGTCTTGCATTTCAACATTTTACCACAGGGAGCTGAGTGCATGTTTTTGTTTCTCTAAGGTTTGATCAGTAGTCAGCTGATGGGAGAAGCAATGGACAAAAAAGAAGAGACAACTCTGCAGGGAAGTGACAACAAAGCAGCAAACACCGACAGGTGGATCAGCAAGCAAGAGTGATCAGATTGATGAGCATCACCAGCCACCACACACACACACTCACTCACAACATACACATACTCATCACATGACATACACATACCCATCACACACACACTCACACATAATCACCACACACACACTCACACATACTCACCACACACACATACACATATCCACCACTCACACATACCACACACACACTCACCACACACACACACACTCACACATACTCACCACACACACATACCCACCACACACACCACACTCATACACACACACACACTCAGATATGCAAATGCAGCTTCCTAAGTGTGTAGGCCACCGGAGTAGCTCTGCTCTGCCTCTGTGCATTGACACTCTTGATATATGCACCCAAAGCAATACTATATTCACATCCTAAACGCCGATGAGCACCACTATCTAACTTTTGCCTTTCCACCCCTCTACACCTCTCAAACTGAGAGCTTAAGGGAGGAGAGGAAGGTAAAAACAACAATAGATAAACAGAAGATACAACCTTCATTTTTCTTTGGAGTAAATGAAATTGTGCCAACATCCCGAGTTACCTGTGTCATTTTTGACTCATTTGCCAACACACTTAGTGAACTTACTATTAGCATCCTTTACACCTATTAAATTGAAATCCCCTCTGTACTCATACAATTTTGCACTGATATGAAAGACTGCAGTTGATGAATGTGTAGCTGGGTAAGGTACGTAATCAAATGCTAATGACAATTATTATTATTAGCATAATGACAATTATCCATCATAAGATTATAGAAGTGAAAAGCACAAAAATTTCATCCTGAATCAAGTGTCTGTCTCTTCAACTAGACAGACTGAGGACAAGTTCACACTGGAGCCCATGGACCATCTTACTAGGGCTGTGCTGATGGTAACAAAGGTATTAAGGTGAAAGGGTACCAGGGCGGCTCTAAAGAGAACATTGGATATGAAAAACATCTTATTCAATTGTAAACAGCCAGTGTTAAAGATATTACCATGTGTTGAGATAAAAATTTTAAAAAGAAAAAATTTTTTGAAATCCAGTATTCCTCTGCCAGCTGCTGGAGTATTATGATTGGCAAAACTTCAGTTGGCAAGCACACATTCTTACAGATAGTAGAGGTTAGGAGAAAAACTATAAAAATGGTGTTAATATTCATTTTCAAGCCCAAAATAAACAGAAGTTCTTGAAAGCAGCCATATTCCAAATCAGCCAAAGTTTGAGGTATAATCGGTTCTTTACTGTTCCGAGAACGTTGCCACGGCGCTGTGATCTGAAGAGGAGGGAGTACCCACAAATTTTAAGTTATGTGCCAACAATATCTCTGTAAAGTTTTAATATCAGACCTTCTGTCTTGAAATTTAACGCCTTTGATACTTGCAGTCTTCTTAGTTTTAGTTTTGCAAGTCTCAGCAAAATACTTTTGTAATTTCCCAGGCAAATTCACAAATGGTACTGCCCAAGGACACATTTTCTGGGCTAACCCTCCCACCCATAAATTGAGGGTAGAATTCAAAGAGGACTCACCCCATAGACTCCCTCATGCAGTTTATAAGATTGGGTAGCAGTATTTGTTGTTTCTTTGGGGACTGTATTCGTCAGGGTTCTTCAAAGAAATAGAACCAATAAGATATGTGTATTCATTATACAAATTGGTTCACATGGTTTTAGAGACCATGAAGTCCCACAAGCTGCAGTCTGCAAGCTGGAGAACCGGGAAAGCTGGTGATGTAATTGAATTCAAGTCCAAACACCTGAGAATTGGGGGCTGATGGTCTAAGTCCCAGTCTGAGTGCAAGAGCTAGAAGCGCTGATGTTTGAGGGCAAGAGAAGATGTATGTCTCAGCTCAAGCAGACAGAGCAAGTTCACCCTTCCTCCATCTTTTTGTTTTACTCAGGCTTTAGGTGGAATGCCGATTCACCTTGGTGAAGGTTATCCTCTTTGCTCAATCTACTGATTCAAATACTAATCTCTTCTAGAGGCACCCTCACAGACACAGACACATAACATTTTACCAGCTATCTGGGCATCCCTTAGCCCAAATAAGTTGACACATAAAAGTAACCCCTACAGGGACTGAGGTGAATGGCCTGTATGTTGGCCGGTCCCCTTATATCATTAGTTGAAGCCATGCAGCTACAAATCAGAACTTCCAAATTTGAGACCAGAGATATTTTTTCACTATACCTAAGATGGAAAATACATTTCATTTTGAGTGCCAAATATGATTGCTTGGCAAGGGCTGTCTAAAACCTCTATCATGATGGTGTATCAATATTTATCAGAAAAGAATGCTGAATTTGATTGGTTGACTGATAGGGAGCATGACAGTAGGAAGGTAGTATATTTGCTCAACCTAAACAATACTGTCTTCTCTACAAAAGTTATCTTTTCAATAAAGCCTCCCTGGGTTAGGGGGTGTGGGAGGGAGATGCAAGAGGGAGGAGATATGGAGATATATGTATATGTATAGCTGATTCACTTTGTTATACAGCAGAAACTAACACACCATTGTAAAGAAATTATACTCCAATGAAGATGTTAAAAAAAAAGTAAAGCTTCCCTAATAAATAATTAAGTTATAATTTTATTTACAAGTAGCTTTTCACAAACACATCCTGTGAACGCTCACTTATCTTGTGGATTCAGTTCAAACCACTTCAGGGAAGCTTGCTTTGACCATTTTTAGGTCATTTTCTGTTTATAACATGTTAATTGTACTAGGTTTCATCCCTTTTTCTCCTCTAACTCAGTGGAAATATCTATTCATTAGTTTGATTACTGGATTAATAACTGTGTATTCCATCCTCATGGGCAGTGAGCTCATGAGAGAAAAGGCCGTGTCTTGTTTTCTTACCATCACATCCCAAGTGTCTGTCATGGTCCCTGGCACTTCGTGGGCACTTATTAAATATTTGCTAATTGAATTGAAAAACAGGCATTCATTTATTTTTCTCTTAAATTCCTCTGAAACCCGGGTCAGATATATTATTTTTCACTGCATATACTTTCAGGACTAAGGCATACTTGATTGAGGTTACAAACTTGGAGATACTGGTATCTGATATCCTAGGTTTCTGAGCCTCTAGATTTGTTCTCAACTACAGTTTCTTCCATGTCTATAATACACACATTACCTGTGTTGCTATCTGAAGATGTTCACTTTAGCTTGTGATAAATGGTGGCAGAGCTGGGAAGGGAAAAAATCTTCATTTTTCAATGGAGGCAATTGTATAGTGTAGGGAGGACCAGACCAGGAGTAAGCAGACCTGAAATTGCATCCTAGCTGTCATTTATTAGCTTAGCAACATTGGAAAACTAATCTTTCTTTACCAGTAAAATAATAGAGTCAGCAGTTTTCAAAACTATTTTTTATAATGGACCTGTTTCTTAACATGAAACTTCAGAAATCTTCTGTAGCACCACAGCATGTGAAGGAGATGAAGCGAAGTCGCTCCGAGTGAAGCTGGGCAGTAGAGGTTACGCCTGGAATCTTCCTCATGCTGCCTCTCCTGCACCAGCAGGGAAGCTCCTGAAGCACACACAAGCACCCCATTAAAAAAAAATTTTTTTAAACTTGAAGTAATTATAAATTTATGGGAAGTTGCAAAAAAAACACAGAAAGGTCTTGTATACCCTCACCCAGTGTCCGCCAGTGGGCCCACTGAAATGAGACATTTGACACAACACCGTGAATGTACTTAACGCCACTCAAATGTATGCTTAAAAATGGTTAAAATGGTAAATTTTATGTTAGATATATTTCACAACAATAAAAAAATTTAAATTAAAGAACCTTTTGGACCTACTACTAGACTGTCCTCCAAAGCCCATCCGGCTCCAAAATTCTATGTATGTATCCTAAATGTTAGAGCATTCCCATTGCAATTCTGCAATCACGGACTTTTCAAGCTTGAATATACTTTAGGAATCAGTCAGTGGGAGACAGAGTTCAAGTCTTCCTCTTCTCTTCAGGGCTTCTCTCTGTCATGGAGTTTAACTAGAGTCTAGCATCGGCCTCTAACAAATGTGCTTCACAGAGGAGGTCTTTATTATCTTCTTTGGTTTTTTTCTGCTAGTTGACTTTTTCTATGGTCTGCAGAAGCTTGTTCTTTGGGTTTTCTTAACTCATTTTGATTCATCTCATGACTGCATCCCTCTCCACCCCTCACAGTGGGCGTGGCAGTGCTGCCTTGTGTTATTTTCCATGTCAGTGTCGAATTACAGTGCTCTTTATGGCTGTACCAAGACATGTAGGCTGCGCTGAAACGGCCAGAGGCTCAGTGAAACTAACTTCCCTTGCTCTGTTACTTTTTTCTTTTAAATTACTTGTACATGTAAACAGTCACATATAATTTTACATAAACTCAAGATGTGTGATCATATCATACATCCTGTTTTTTTAATGCAGTTTTTATTTTGCTTTAGCTTTTCCTTTCCCATGTACCCCTCTCTCAATCCACATTATCTCCTCATAGACATGAAGTTACACATGTTAACAACCTACTGTATATGCTTTCATATTACCCTTTATGGTCATGTATTCATAAGTAAATAACTACATACATATTCATACTATATAGAAATACACATACGCATAGAGAGGTTTGTCATTATTTTGCAAAAATTGGAATCTGTATTTTTGAATCTTGTATTTTCTCAACAATGACTTTCTTTCTAATGGCTGCATAGAATTTTATATTGTAATGTGTCATAATTTATTCAAATATTCCATTATTGATGGGCAGGCAATCTCTTTGTTTCTACTTTTTTCTTTTATGCCTCTAAAATAATGCTGCAATAAACATCTCTGTATGTAAGTTATAATGGTATTTTTGCTTTCATTGCTATGGAACAGATGCCCAGAAGAAACTTTTGTGGATCAAAATGTATATGCATTTTAAATTTTAACAGAATTCATCAGATTGCATCCCAACAGTAGCTGAGGCAATTCATCTTCTCACCAGCCCTGTATGGTAGTACACTTGCCCCCACATTCCTATCAACAATACAAGTTGTCAGTCTTTTTAATTTTTGCAAGTCTGAAGTAGTAATGCTATGTATTAGTTTGAGAATATTTTCATATACCCCCTGGATATTGGAACTCCTATTTTCCTATGTTTCATGTCCCCATCTTGTTAATTTTTCAGGATTCTTTTGCATTTGAAATATTAATCCTTTGTTCCCTCATTGTAAATATTTGTTCCACATCTATTATTTACTTGTTGACTTTGCTTATAGTATTTTGTTGGTAATGATACCTGCTATGTGCCCGACATTCATTATTCTATTTACTGAGGATTTAACAGTGAACAAATTAGACAAAAATCCCTTCCCTCTAGAACCTCACATTCTAGGGATGAAGCACAATCAATCAATTAATATTATTCATAGTATTTTAATATGATTTTTAAAAGTTTTATGTGGTCAAATAGGTCTGACTTTTCTTACAGGTTTCCAGTCTTAGTTAAGAAGACATTCCCCACCCCTCAGTAGTGCATATGGTTTCCTGGATATCACTGATTTTTTTGTTTTTAAAACATAGCTGGTATGAATGATATCCCCAGATTAAAATTAGGCAACATCTTGAGTTCTCAGAGTTTCATTGAATTATTTCATCATAGTTATATCAAGCTCTTCCTCTCTGTTCCAATCTGTAGTTATACCTTCTCTATATAATTCATCAAGGGCCCTACTATATAGCATATCTATCAGTTATTATTAGATTGAACTATATGAAACTGCCATTTTTGTAGATTAAAAATGGTTGACTAGCACTAGGTACACATGGTTCAACCTGTAGCTAAAGAATGGGAAAGAAACCCTTATTAAGGTCAGCTACTTGCTTGATACTATGATGGATATTTTATGTGCATTATTTCATTTAATTTCCCCAGCAGCACTTTGAGGTAGGTAATACTAGCTCCATTTTTAAAAAGAAGAAACACTCTTACTGAGGTAAGATATCACTATCTCAAAATCATTAAGAGCAAGAGCTAGGGTTGATCTTATTCAGTTGATACCAAAGTCCAAATGTATTTCTCTTTGCCATTAGAATATAATTCAACAGGAATTTACAAAGTTCTCTACAGGACTTTGAGTAGTGCTGAGAACTTTAAAAAGTGCTGAACAAGTTCAGTGCCTAGAACAGTGCCCAATACAAAAATATACCCAATAAATGTGGGTTAAATGCAATCCTCTACCCTACAAGAAGTTACATCATAATGGATAGGTAAAACATACACAGGAATCAGTACAAGAGAAATTTCAGGTGTCTTATGGGTGTTTTAGATGAAATATACAGGTTTCATTTGTTTTATTTTCTCCTAACAGTGCTAACATTACTTAGATATATGCAGAGCATAGTATCTAGCATATAATAGGCATACAATGAATATTCGTTTATTCAATTAATGAAATAAAACAATTCATTGTAAAACTACTTGAAAAATATGGAAATATAGAGACGAAAAAATTTTAAATAATGTGCAATCCCACCATTTACACATGTATAGCTTTTTTTTTTAACATCTGTATTGGAGTATAACTGCTTTACAGTTGTGTGTTTCTGCTTTATAACAAAGTGAATCAGCTATACATATACATATATCCCCATATCTCTTCCCTCTTGCATCTCCCTCCCTCCCACCCTCCCTATCCCACCCCTCTAGGTGGTCACAAATCACCAAGCTGATCTCCCTGTTCTATGCGGCTGCTTCCCACTAGCTACCTATTTTACATTTGGTAGTGTATATATGTCCATGCCACGCTCTCACTTCGTCCGAGCTTACACTTCCGTCCCCATGTCCTCAGGTCCATTCTCTACATCTGCGTCTTTATTCCTGTCCTACCCCTAGGTTCTTCAGAACCACTTTTTAATTTTTTTTTAGATTCCATATATATGTGTTAGCATACGGTATTTTTCTCTTTCTGACTTACTTCACTCTGTAGGACAGATTCTAAGTCTATCCACCTCACTGCAAATAACTCAGTTTCGTTTCTTTTTATGGCTGAGTAATATTCCATTGCATATATGTGCCACATCTTCTTTATCCATTCATCTGCCGATGGACACTTAAGTTGCTTCCGTGTCCTGGCTATTGTAAATAGAGCTGCAATGAACATTTTGGTACATGACTCTTTTTGAATTATGGTTTTCTCAGGGTATGTGTCCAGTAGTAGGATTGCTGTGTCGTATGGTAGTTCTATTTTTAGTTTTTTAAGGAACCTTCATACTGTTCTCCATAGTGGCTCTATCAATTCACATTCCCACCAACTGTGCAAGAGTGTTCCTTTTCTCCACACCCTCTCCAGCATTTATTGTTTGTAGATTTTTTGATGATGGCCATTCTGACCAGTGTGAGGTGATACCTCATTGTAGTTTTGATTTGAATTTCTCTGATTATTAGTGATGTTGAGCAATCTTTCACGTGTTTGTTGGCAATCTGTATATCTTCTTTGAAAAAAATATCTATTTAGGTCTTCTGCCCATTTTTGGATTGGGTTGTTTGTTATTTTGTTATTCAGCTGCATGAGCTGCTTGTAAATTTTGGAGATTAATCCTTTGTCAGTTGCTTCATTTGCAAAAATTTTCTCCCATTCTGAAGGTTGTCTTTTCATCTTGTTTATGGTTTCCTTTGCTGTGCAAAAGCTTTTAAGTTTCATTAGGTCCTTGTACAGTTTTTAAAACCCACTCCCATCAATTTTTAATTCTATACTTTAGATAATGTAAATAAGTTTTATCCATTTTAACCAGACTTTAGATATTAAGTAGTTGCCCATGCCATTAAATGTTCTTATTAAAACATAAATTTTTGTTTGTTTTCAGTAGTTTTATTTTTCAAAAATAATAGTATATCTATAAACAGAGATTGCAAAGTTTCATTTTTTACATAGCTTCTTTTCTTTCTCAATTTTTTTTGCCTTCATCCAATTACCCCAACCCCCCACCCCTCCATCCCCTGCCTCTGGTAACCACAAATCAGACCTCTTTTTCTATGAGTTTGTTTGTTTGTAAAACATAAATTTTGATAGCTGCAAATAATTTATTGCATAGGTGCAATTAATTTAATTGCCCATCACTTTTTTCCCCTAAACATCTAAGTTGTTTCCAAATTCTTGTTTTCATAAATAATACTGTCATAAACTTCCTTGGACATAGACCTTTGTCTCCATCTCTGAATATTTCCTCAGGATAGATTTCTGAAATTGGAATCGCTGCATCAAAATCTATGAACATTGTTAAGGCTGTTGATACATACCACCAATTTGCCCTTTAGAGACATGGTACCAAGAAATCATCACTTTAAAATTATACTTGGGTATGGGTATGTTTAGGATCCTAGAACTTCATTTTAAAACCAATCTATAAATATTTAAATCCAGAAAAACTAAGAAGTCTTTTTATTTCTCCCTCATCTTGAATTTCCACTCAACTCCCCGAATCCACTCCAAGTTGGAAATAACCATCTACTTTTTGAATCGGTTGCTCTCATTCTGGAGTCCAAAGATGCACGCTGAGGAGCCCATGAATCCCTGGATAGTATATGCAAATTTAGTGTCAGTCTGCAAATGTGTGGAGGTTTCTTTCTAGAGAAGATATCTATGTCTTTTTTTCAAATTCTCAAAGGGGTTTATGACACAGAAAACACAAAGAACTTTAACTTTATAGTGGATAAAAAGTCAACAACTAAGCCATAATCTCAAATTCCCCATAATTATGGCAGTGGGTGGGAGGATAGGTTAGGTTTCAAAGAATTTCTGCTTTTGAACTGCAGGCTATGTGAAAACTAAAATAAACATGGGATAGTAATAAAATATGTGATGAAACAGTGTGGGCCCTAACTGGTGATATTTGCTTGCAGACAAATTGACACTTGGACAGCAGATTAGGGAAATAGCTATGTTTTATGACCTTGTGTTCTTTATTAAACACAGTGCATTTACTCTTCCACTTTGGTAGAAAGCATCCTTCTTAAACCAGAAAATGGTTACAGGTCTTTTTCTCATTTTGCCTCTAACTCAGACTAATTACAAAGAAATGAATATTTTATCATCTTTCTTATGATAACCTAACGCTATTGAATTTTGGAGTCAGAGCCATTATTTAATTCCATCATTAAAATATACTATTAAAATGACTTTCTTCACCCATAAAAATGCACATGAGTATTTGATAAAATTTCATGATATTTAAACTATGAAAAATGATTTGTTCTAGAAAACCAGCCACATTGGGACACAATTAAAAAGAGTGAATTCCATTATAGTTATAATGATTAGGATTTCACCCTCTCTTCCTTATGGTTACTTTTTAATTAGTTTGTACCAAAGCCTAAACTTTGCCTGAAATCCCCTCTTCTCTATTTGTCTGAAGAAAACCACTCAGCCTCAACTCTGTGCAGCACAATAGTACCTTTGGGTGTTGTACAGAACCACAAATGTCTTTCAACCAAATGTCAGGGCAATGCATTGTCATGGAGCATCTTTCTCCCAGTACTGATGAGAACCCTCTGAGGGTTAGGTTGGTGTGTCTCACATGGAGAGATCTGTTCCACCTTATGCCTTTAATAAGCAATCAGCAGCTTGGATAAGGGAAGACAGCATTCTACATAACCAGAGGGGAAAAAAAAATGAAAACCATGCAAGCATGTGGAAAATTTTCTCCATTGAGTTCAACAAATCAAATAGTTCAGAGGTATTTATCTTTCATGAAGTGTGGTTCCTAGCTTCATCTTTCATGTGACTGGATAAGAAATTGTGTGGGTGACAATACACTCCTATCCTATCAGTTTGGGTTCCATTTCATCAAGCATGTTGGTTTTCAGCTGAAAACAGGTTTTTTAGCTCTTTACCTCCTCTTCTCTGTACATTCTCCCCATCCCCCTCTCCACAGGGTTTCTTCATAGAGATGTTTATAAATGATAATGAAGGCTGAGAAAAAGTTACTTGCTTACATTATTCTAAGGATGAAAAGATTTCTTTAAAGAGTTATACTAGTGGAAGACTTGGCTAACGTTTCTAATTCACTACCCAATAAAAGATATCTCTTTATTTCTAGATGGAACAACGATTACATTGATGTGTTTCTGCTTTAATAGTTAGAAATTGTTTTACTGAAAAAATTGTTGTCTTTATATATATTTTTAACTGATGTATAGTTGCTTTACAATGTTATGTTAGTTTCTACTCTACAACGAGGTGGAGTTTCCTGTGCTATAGAGCAGGTTCTCATTAATTATCTATTTTATACATGTTAGTGTATGTATGTCAATCCCAATCTCTCAATTCAGCCCAAGCCCCCTTTCCCCCCTTGGTGTCCATACATTTGTTCTCTACGTCTATGTCTCTATTTCTGCCTTGCAAACAGGTTAATCTGTACCATTTTTCTAGATTCTGCATATATGAGTTAATATACAATATTTGTTTTTCTCTTTCTGACTTACTTCACTCTGTGTAACAGTCTCTAGGTCCATCCACATCTCTACAATTGACCCAATTTCATTCCTTTCATGGCTGAGTAATATTCCATTGTATATATGTACCACATCTTCTTTATCCATTTATCTGTCAGTGGACACTTAGGTTGATTCCATGACCTTGTTACTGTAAATAGTGCTGCAATGAACATTGGGGTGCATGTGTCTTTTTGAGTTATGGTTTTCGCAGGGTATATGCCCAGTAGTGGGATTGCTGGGTCATATGGTAATTCTATTTTTAGATTCTTAAGGAACCTCCATACTGTTGTCCATAGTGGCTGTATCAATTTACTTTCCAACCAATAGTGCAAGAGGATTCCCTTACCTCCATACCCTCTCCAGCATTTACTGTTTGTAGATTTTTTCATGGTGGCCATTCTGACCAGTGTGAGTTGATGCCTCATTGTAGTTTTGATTTGCATTTCTCTAATAATTAGTGACGTTGAGCATCTTTTCATGTACATTTTTGGCCATCTGTCTGTCTTTTTTGGAAAAATGTCTATTTAGGTCTTCTGCCCATTTTTTGATTGGGTTGTTTGTTTTTTTGATATTGAGCTGCATGAGTGGCTTGTATATTTTGGAGACTAATCCTTTATCCCTTGATCCATTTGCAATTATTTTCTCCCATTCTGAGGGTTGTCTTTTCATATTGTTTATGGTTTCCCTTGTTGTGCAGGAGCTTTAACTTTAATTAGGTCCTATTTGTTTACTTTTGTTTTTATTTCCATTACTTTAGAAGGTGGGTCAGAAAAGATCTTGCTGTGATTTATGTAAAAGAGTGTTCTGCCTATGTTGTCCTCTAAGAGTTTTATTGTGTCAGGTCTTAAATTTAGGTCTTTAATCCATTTTAAGTCTATTATTGTGTATGGTGTTACGGAGTGTTCTAATTTCATTCTTTTACATGTAATTGTCCGGTTTTCCCAGCACCACTTAATGAAGAAACTGTCTTTTCTCCATTGTATATTCTTGCTTCCTTTGTCATAGATTAGATGACCATAGGTGCATGGGTTTATCTCTGGGCTTTCTATCCTGTTCCATTGATCTCTATTTCTGTTTTTGTGCCAGTACCATACAGTCTTGATTACTGTAGCTTTGTAGTATAGTCTGAGGTCAGGGAGCCTGATTCCTCCAGCTCCATTTTTTTGTTTTGTGTATTTTGGGGTTTTTTTTTCATGATTGCTTCGGCTATTTGGGGTCTTTTGTGTCTCCATACAAATTTTAAGATTTTTTTTCTAGTTCTGTGAAAAATGCCATTGGTTATTTAATAGGGATTGCATTGAATCTGTAGATTACCTTGGGTAGTAGAGTCATTTTCACAATATTGATTCTCCCAATCCACAAACATGGTATATCTCTTCATCTGTTTGTGTCATGTTTGATTTCTTTCATCAGTGTCTTATAGTTTTCTGAGTACAGGTCTTTTGCCTCCTTAGGTAGGTTTAATCCTAGGTATTTCATTATTTTTGCTACAGTGGTGAGTGGGATTGTTTCCTTAATTTCTCTTTCTGATCTTTCATTGATAGTGCATAGGACTGCAAGAGATTTCTCTGCATCAATTTTGTATCCTGCAACTTTACCAAATTCATTGATTAGCTCTGGTAGTTTTCTGGTGGCATCTTTAAGATTTTCTATGTATAGTATCATGTCATCTGTAAACAGTGACAGCTTTACTTCTTCTTTTCTGATTTGGATTCCTTTTATTTCTTTTTCTTCTCTGATTTCTGTGGCTAAAACTTCAAACATTATGTTGAATAATACTGGTGAGAGTGGACACCCTTGTCTTGTTCCTGATCTTAGAGGAAATGGTTTCAGTTTTTCACCATTGAGAATGATGTTTGCTGTGGGTTTGTCATATATGGCCTTTATTATGTTGAGGTAGGTTCCCTCTATGCCCAGTTTCTGGAGAGTGTTTATCATAAACGGGTGTTGAATTTTGTCAAAAGCTTTTTCTGCATCAATTGCTTGCAGTAGTCTCTTATGATCCTTTGTATTTCTGCAGTGTCCATTGTAACTTCTTTTTCATTTCTAATTTAATTGATTTGAGTCCTCTCTCTCTTTTTCTTGATGAGTCTGGCTAAAGGTTTATCAGTTTTGTTTATCTTCTCAAAGAACCAGCTTTTAGTTTTATTGATCTTTGCTATCATTTCCTTCACTTCTTTTTCATTTATTTCTGATCTGATCTTTATGATTTCTTTTCTTCTGCTAACTTTGGGTTTTATTTTGTTCCTTTTTCTCTAGTTCCTTTAGGTGTAAGGTTAGATTGTTTGAGATTTTTCATATTTCTTGAGGGAGGATTGTATTGCTATAAACTTCCCTCTTAGAACTGCTTTTGCTGCATCCCATTGGATTTGGGTTGTTGTGTTTTCATTGTCATTTGCCTCTAGGTATTTTTTTTATTTCCTCTGATTTCTTCAGTGATCTCTTGGTTATTTAGTAGCATATTGTTTAGCCTCCATGTGTTTGTGTTTTCTACAGTTTTTTTTCCTGTAATTGATTTCTAATCTCATAGCATTATGGTCAGAAAAGATGCTTGATATGATTTCAATTTTCTTAAATTTACTGAGGCTTGATTTGTGACCCAAGGTGTGATCTATCCTGGAGAATGTTCCATGTGCACTTGAGAGAAAGTGTATTCTTCCACTTTCGAGTGGAATGTCCTATAAATAGCAATTAAATTTATCTGGTCTATTGTGTCATTTAAAGCTGTGTTTACTTATTTATTTTCTGTCTGGTTGATCTGTCCATTGGTTTAAGTGAGGTGTTAAGATCCCCCACTATTATTATGTTACTGTCACTTTCCCCTTTTATGGCTGTTGGCCTTTGTCTTATGTATTGAGGTGCTCCTATGTTGGGTGCTTAAATATTTATAATTGCTATCTTTTCTTCTTGGATTGATCCCTTGGTCATTATGTAGTGTCTTTCCTTATCTCTTGTAACAGCCTTTATTTTAAAGTCTATTTTATCTGATATGAGTATTGATACTCCAGGTTTTGATTTTCATTTGCATGGAATATCTTTTTCCAGCCCCTCACTTTCAGCCTGAATGTGTCCCTAGGTCTGATGTGGGTCTCTTATAGACAGCATATATATGGGCCTTGTTTTTGTATCCATTCAGCCAGTCTGTGTCTTTTGGTTGGAGCATTTAACCCATTCACATTAGTGTAATTATCAGTATGTATGCTCCTATTACCATTTTCTTAATTGTTTTGGGTTTCTTTTTGTAGGTCTTTTTCTTCTCTTTTGTTTCCCACTTAGAGAAGTTCCTTTAACATTTGTTGTAAAGCTGGTTTGGTGGTGCTGAATTCTCTTAACTTTTGCTTATCTGTAAAGCTTTTAATTTCTCTGTCGAATCTGAATGAGATCCTTGTTGGGTAGAGTAATCTTTGTTGCAGGTTTTTCCCGTTTTATCACTTTAAATATATCCTGCCACTCCCTTCTGGCCTGCAGTTTCTGCTGAAATATCAGCTGAGAGCCCTATGGGGATTCCCTTGTATGTTATTTGTTGCTTTTCTCTTGCTGCTTTCAATATTTTTTCTTTGTATTTAATTTTTGATAATTTGATTAATATGTGTCTTGGCATATTTCTCCTTGGATTTATCCTGTATGGGACTCTCTGTGTTTCCTGGACTTTTGTCTATTTCCTTTCTCATGTTAGGGAACTTTTCAACTATATTCTCTTCAAATATTTTCTCAGTCGATTTTTTTTTCCTCTTCTTCTTCTGGGACCCCTATAATTCGAATGTTGGTGCATTTAATGTTGTTCCAGAGGTCTTTGAGACTGTCCTGAATTTTTTTCATTCTTCTTTCTTTATCTGCTCTGTAGTAGTTATTTCCACTATTTTATCTTCCAGGTCACTTATCCGTTCTTCTGCCTCAGTTATTCTGCTACTGATTCCTTCTAGAGTAAATTTCTGTGACTGCGTAGTTCATTACTATTTGTTTTTTTCTTCGAGGTTCTTGCTAAACATTTCTTGTACTTTCTGTATTCTATTTCTGAGATTTTGGATCATCTTTATTATCATTATTCTGAATTATTTTTCAGGTAGACTGCCTATTTCCTCTTCATTTATTTGGTCTTGTGGGTTTTTACCTTGCTCCTTCATCTGCACCATATTTCTCTGTCTTCTCATTTTGTTTAATTTTGGGGGGGGTCTCCTTTCTGTAGGCTGCTGGTTCATAATTCCTGCTGCTCTTTTTGTTGTCTCCCCACAGTTGGTGAGGTTGGTCCAGTGGTTTGTGTAGGCTTCTTGGTGAGGGGGACTGGTGCTTGTGTTCTGGTGGGTAGAGCTTGGAATTGTCCCTCTGATGGGCAGAGCCATATCCAATGATGTGTTTTGTGGTGTCTGTGAGCTTAGTATGACTTTAGACAGCCTGCCTGCTAATGGATAGTTTTGTGTTCCTCTCTTGCTAGTTGTTTGGCATGAGGCATCCAGCACTGGAGCTTGCTGGCTGTTGGGTGGAACCAGGTCTTAGTGTTGAGATGGAGACCTCTGGGAGAGCTCTCACCAATTATCCCCTGTGGCTGGGAGTTCTCTGGTGGTCCAATGTCCTGGACTCGGCTCTCACACCTCAGGCTTAGGCCTGACCCCTGTCTGGAGCTGAAAGACCCTGCAATTCACACGGTGTGGAAGAAAAGAAAAAAAAAGAAAGACACATATAAAGAAACACATACACGTACACAGATGCACACACAAAACAAAACAAAACAAAAAGAAAATGAGCAAACAAAACCCAAGACAAATGGTAAAAGCAAAACCAAACAGACAAAAACACACAAAGAATCACACACACACACACACCCCAAAAAAGAGAGAAAACAAAAAAGAAGAGAGCAACCAACAAATAAACGAACCCAACAATGAAAAGAAACACTAAAAACTAGACTAACAAAAACAAAACCCAAAACAAACCAAAAGCAGAAAGCAAACTCTAGGTAGGTCTCTGGACCTGCTGTGGGCAATGTGGAGCCAGCTCAGACTCTGACCTGGCCCAACTCCTGTGTGTACTTGCCCCCAAAGTCCACAGTTGCCCCCAAAGTCCACAGGCTCAATTGTGGGAACACTCATTTTCTATTCAGGTATTCCACAGATGCAGGGTTCACCAAGCCGATCATTGGGATTTAATCCGCTGCTCCTGTGGCTGCATGGAGAGAGCTCCCTTTCTCTTCCTTGGTTGCACCACCCCTGGGGTTCAGATTTGGTTTTGGCCCCACCTCTGCATGTGGGCCACCCTCAGGCATCTGTTCCCCACCCCGGCAAGAGGGGGCAAAAGCAGCTTCTGATTAGGGCCCACTTGCTCACTCAGGCTGGGGAGAGGGAGGGATATGACAGTTATAATTGGGATGTGCATGGAGTGCCTTCAGAGGCAGAGGTCTGTGAGAAGTTGCAACAGCCTGAAGCATGCTATTCACTCTCCCAGGGAAGTTGGTCCCAGATCGCAGGACCCTCAGCAGTGGCAGGCTGCACAGGCTCCCAGGAAGGTGTGGGCAGTGACCTGTGCTTTTTCACAAGACCCTTGGTGGCAGCAGCAGCAGTGGTAGCCCTCATGCCCACCTCTGGGGACTGAGATATCAGTCACAGCTTGCATCTGCCCCTAAAGCTCATGTAGGTGGTGGTCTGCTGTCTGTGAGTGCATGGAGAAAGAAGATCCTATGGCGGGCCCACCTTTCTCCTTGAGCACCCCACAACAATGGTCCCTTGCCTCTCTGGTGGGCTCAGATTTCTTCCCGGACTCCCTCAGCTGTGGCACACTAGCCCCCTCAGGCTGTCTTCATGTAGCCAACCCCAGTCGTCTCCCTGGGGTCTGACCTCTGAAGCCTGAGCCTCGGCACCCAGTCCCCACTCACCCCAGTGGGTGAGCAGACAAGTGTCTCAGGCTGGGGAGTGCTGGTCAGCATCGATCCTCTTTGTGGGATTCTCCTTACTTTGCCCTCCACACCCCCATTGCTGCACTCTCCTCTGTGGTTCCAAAGCTCCCCCCAATCCCTACCAGTGAGGAGGCTTCCTTTCCTAGTGTGTGGAAACTTTTTCTTCTTCACAGCTCCCTGCCAGATGCGCAGGTCCCGTCCCTGTTCTTTTGTCTCTATTTTTTCTGTTTTCTTTTGCCCTACCCATGTACGTGAGGAGTTTCTTGTCTTTTAGGAAGTCTGAGGTCTTCTGCCAGCGTTCAGTAGGTATTCTGTAGGAGCTGTTCCACATGTAGATGTATTTTTGATGTATTTGTGGAGAGGAAGGTGATCTCCACATCTTACTCCTCCACCATATTCCCAAAACTCTGTTCAGTAGTTAGAATTTATTTATTTACTTTGTGCCCCTTACAATGCCAAGTGCTTAATGTACCTTGGGTTCATTCAAATCTTACAACTACCTTGGGAGATAGATGTTACTGTGTCTGTTTTACAAATGAGAGAACTAAGCCTCCTGGAGGTTAAGGAACAGGCCCAAGTGTGCCCAGGAAGTAGCTGATCTTGGATTTAAACCTGGAACTTCTTGACATTTGAGACTGTGTGCCATTAACTACAACAGTTCTATACTGCTTTAAATTTGACATTCTGGACCTGATCTCCTGTGAGGGCAATGAACTGGCAATTTGCCCCTGGGTAGGATCATGCAGTGAAATGAATGCTTTAAAAGTTCCTAGGGGGCTTCCCTGGTGGCACAGTGGTTGAGAATCCACCTGTCAATGCAGGGGACACGGGCTCAAGCCCTGGTCTGGGAAGATTACACAAGCTGCAGAGCAACTAAGACCAGCGCCACAACTACTGAGCCTGTGCTCTAGAGCACATGAGCCACAACTACTGAGCTGGTGTGCTGCAACCACTGAAGTCTGCGTGCCTAGAGCCCATGTTCCACAGCAAGAGAAGCCACTGCAATGAGAAGCCCACGCACTGCAACAAAATGTAGCCCCTGCTCTCCACAACTAGAGAAAGCTTGCGCACAGCAATGAAGACCCAACACAGTCAAAAATATATAAATTAAATAAATAAAAATTTTAAAAAGGTTCCTAGGTACAATGTCACCTAGCAAGTGTCAGTCAGGATCCAATAAGGGAAGCAGAATCACTATTAATGATGTGGAAGAAGGAATCCATTATTGGAATTTGCACTTACGTAGCTGTGGGATCTGGTAAGAAGTCTATGGAAGTCTTTTTGTCTGTGCCTTTGGTGGTGGGCCTGAAGCATGTGTCAGTCAGTGGGCTGATAGTAGGGAAGAAAAACAGGATGTGAACCAAAGAAAAGGACAAACTGGAATCCATATCTCTCTCTCACCATCTCCAACCATGATGAAACAGTGATCTGCAGAAAATGCTGGCGCTCTTTGCTACTCTGCTGCACACATACATGGCTTGGGACATGGAGGAACTAAAGGAGGGGATCTGGTGCAGCTGGAGGAGCTGCATAGCTTACTATGAACCCACACTAACAAGGCGAGAAAGATTAGGGACCATGTGCACAGTGGTACACAGTGACCTACCCTGAACTTGCTGCTTCATTTCCAAATTCCAAATCTTGTGCAAATTTCTCTTGTGGCCAATCTTAACCCAGAGCCATACAGGAAAGGAATTTGGGGAAATTAAATTCTAGCTTAGTTAGTTGACACAGTACAAAACCACTGAGGGGCTGTGTGATTGAAGACTTCAATTTATCACACATCTACGTGGCCAAATCACCCTTCTCTACCCAGAATGCCTCCCCTCCCTTTGCCTTTTGCTAACAGATCCTGCACCACTACCGACTGGGTGAATTTAAACAGTCACTGACTTCATGGACCTTATAAACAAGTCTAGACAGCACTGAGAATCCAAATATTAAATCTATACTTATTTTTGAAACAGGTTTATCAACAGTGAAGTCATTTTAAGCACATGGGGGTGCACAGGGCTGTTAAGTGCATTGCTGGTCACTGATGCTGTCTGTGTTTTGGGAGATCTCTCACTGTATTCTTTACAAAAGCCACTGAAAAAGCAACCTCAAACTACGGCCAACTATTTGTTCAAAGGGTTGTAATATCCCAGATGATATTTTCCTCCTGCACAATTCTGGTTTGGAATTGTGTAATGGAATCTGTAATAAAATCTCTATGTAGAAAAAGTTTCTCTGATTCTAATCAGAAGTTCTTACAAGACATTAAATGGTTTTAAGTAATGAGAATGAGGTGGTCGATTTGTTTTTTGAGACATGTGTAAGGGAACACTGAAGAAAGGAGCTAGACCAGGTGCAGGTGGATGGGTTAGGCTGAGAGCTGGTGGTAGTTTGGATGAGGAAGGTGATGGTGAAAATGGAGAGAGGAAGGTAGAGTCCAGAGATACTCAAGAAATAAAAATCCATAAGATCTGGTAATGAATTAGATATGTGGTGAGAGAAGAAAGAGCTTCCAAGAATGACTTCAAGGTTCCTGGCTCTTGTGAATAAAGAGATGACCACGCTGGTCACTGGGATACTGAACACGGGAGTTTTGTGAGGAAGATCATGAAGTCATCCATGGACACATTGGAGGAGCTTCTGAGACATCCAAATGGACATGTCTGTTGAGCAGTCATATATTCCAGGCCTAGAGCTCAGAGGAAAATCTTGGCTGAAGATACAAATTCAGGAGTCAAGCATATATAAATAGTTATTAAAGCAATAGAAATCAAGGAATTTACTAAAATAGAATATAAAGTGATTATAAATGTGGTGAACATTTTGGCCACCTTTTCATTTTGAGGGAAATTATACCCATGTGGAAACCCATGGGATTAGGTAGTCCATATACCCACCCCTGGAAGGTTAGAGAGCAGGCATGAAACCTAAGCTCAGCCATCTGATACTTCAGGGCTTTAATTTTTTATAGCTTGACACAAAGATGTGGGAAAAGTTGAGAAATCATTTTTAGTGGTAACAGTGGCAGAAATCCAAGAGTTGAGTGGGCAAGCTTTGCTGGTGACAATGTCCCAACCATCATGTTCCTGTGGTATGACCTTGGACATGCTCTCAGCTACCTGCCTTCTATTGTATCCTCCACATTTTTGAAGCTGGTTATTTAAGCTTCCTATTGAATCTGTGAGTTGAGTGATACCTGTTAAACGATTTTACTGCTTAAGTTAGAGTTGGGTTCCATTGTTTTCAAATAAGAATCCTATTCATATATTACGTATTATACACAGGTAAAGTATATATTCTGTAGTACAAATTAACTCATTATATATTAATAATACATTTATACAGCTGTGTCTCAAACAGACCAGTGTTTTTAAAACTGTAGTTCCTGACCCAATTAGTGGATTATGGGAGCAATTTAGTAGGTCAAAATCAACAATTTGTAATGAAATAGAATGGCATTTCATAGAAAATAAAAGGAAAATAATAGAAAAATCAGAGTAAATATTGTTTTTGGAAACTTGTCTTGGTTACATGTATTGAACTATGCACTCATTGTGATGTAAAATGTATTAACATGAGCCACAGAAACTCTGCCTCCTCTTAGGATATAGAAAGCTGCCAGAAAGTGGCACTCCCACTTTAACAATGAGAAAAAACTGGATAACATGCGAAATCCTATCACTGAGCCTATCAGAGACGTGAGGTTGCAAGGCAACCATGTGAAATGAATTACAAAGGGCAAAAAGCCCTTCTAAAGTTCATGGGACCCATGAACTGATTCACCTTGGGCGGAGGATGAAAGGAAGAGAAGGTCATTCAATCTTAGAGTACAAGCAAAACCAAGAAAGGGACATCTTATGCCACAGTGGAATGTAAGTGGAAGCATTTAAATATTCTTACCTGTTATTGGAAACCATGTGAGGAGGCCACATTTCAACCAGAATAATATTATTGACAGCTTATTCAAAAAACATTCATAAACACTCAGAGAATACACGTGTTCCTTTTTATAGAACAGATGTTTTCCTGAAAAGCTGTGTATATTAAAAAAAAATAAATTAGTGATAAAGTCAATTTCCCCTCATTGTCAGCACCTAGCAATGTTTTATCTTAATTTCTCACTAATCTTCAGTTGACCCTTAAAGTTTATCTGGTCCCCTCCTCTCCAAAATTAATTAACCATGAAAGCATGAGGGATTCTTTGATTGCAGGAATTTTTTTCTGTAAAGTGAAAAATGTTTTTAAAGTTTCTTAACTTATATTTAAATTATATATATATGTATTTAAAATCTCTTAATTTGTATTCTTAAAATGGAGAACACTGACTCTCACATTAGAAAAAACTATAAGCAGAATATTGTTGGTTATTAACGTATTTATTCTAAATATAAATATTTATACTCTACCAGGGTTGTTCAAAAAGTAATTTCACAGGACTTTTTATGATATTGATCTTATTACAATGCAAAATAGTTATTACAAGGATATAAACAGTATCTTCTTCTCACTTTTCTACATAAATTCCTAGTAGAGTGTCATGGCTAATTGTATGTCAGCTTGAGTGGGTCACAGGGGCCAGATTAAACATTGTTTCTGGTGTGTCTGTGAGGGTGTTTCCAGATGAGATTAGCATTTGAATTGGTGGAGCTGGTAAAGCAGATTATCCTCCCCAATGTGGGTGGGCACCATGCCATCAATTAAGGGCCTGAATGGAACAAAAGGCAGAGGAAGGAGGAATTTGTCCTTTTTTCCCTGCCTTACTGAAGAGCTGGGGCATCTCATCTTCTCCTGCCCCTGGACTGGGATTTACATCACCCTCTCCCTTGCTTTTCAGGCCTCTGGACTGAGAATGAATTACACCACCAGCTCCCCTGGGTCTCCAACTTTCAGATGGCATCATGAACCTCTCACCCTTCATAATCACGTGAACCAATTCCTCATAATAAACCTCTATTTATCTCTATATAGATAGAGATAGACATATAGATATAGCCTATATAACTATATAGTCTATATACAGAGAACCCTAATACACAGAGTAAAATATTTTGATTAATTAATTTATTTTTGGCTGTGTTTTGTCTTCGTTGCTGCACGTGGGCTTTCTCTAGTTGCAGCAAGTAGGCTACTCTGTTCCGGCGTGCAGGCTTCTCATTGCAGTGGTTTCTATTGTGGCGGAGCATGGGTTATAGCATGGGCTATAGCATAGGCACATAGGCTTCAGTAGCTGTGGCATGTGGGCTCAGTAGTTGTGGCTTGCAGGCTCTAGAGCGCAGGCTCAGTAGTTGTAGCACACGGGCTTAGTTGCTCTGCGGCATGTGGGATCTTCCCGGACCAGGGCTTGAACCCATGTCCCCTGCACTGGCAGGTGGATTGTTTTTTTCTTTTTATTTTTTTAAATGGAGTATAATTGCTTTACAATGGTGTGTTACTTTCTGCTTTATAACAAAGTGAATCAGTTATACATATACATATGTTCCCATATCTCTTCCCTCTTGCGTCTCCCTCCCTCCCACCCTCCCTATCCCACCCCTCCAGGCGGTCACAAAGCACCGAGCTGATCTCCGTGTGCTATGCGGCTGCTTCCCACTAGCTATCTACCTCACGGTTGGTAGTGTATATATGTCCATGCCTCTCTCTCGCTTTGTCACAGCTTACCTTCCCCCTTCCCATATCCTCAAGTCCATTCTCTAATAGGTCTGTGTCTTTATTCCTGTCTTACCCCTCGGTTCTTCATGACAGTTTTTTTCTTAAATTCCATATCTATGTGTTGGCATACGGTATCTGTCTTTCTCTATCTGACAGACTCTAGGTCTGTCCACCTCATTACAGATAGCTCAATTTCGTTTCTTTTTATGGCTGAGTAATATTCCATTGTATATATGTGCCACATCATCTTTATCCATTCATCCAATGATGGACACTTAGGTTGCTTCCATGTCATGGCTATTGTAAAGAAAGCTGCAATGAACATTTTGGTACATGACTCTTTTTGAATTATGGTTTTCTCAGGGTATATGCCCAGTAGTGGGATTGCTGGGTAATATGGTAGTTCTACTTGTAGTTTTTTAAGGAACATCCATACTGTTCTCCGTAGTGGCTGTATCAATTTACATTCCCACCAACAGTGCAAGAGTGTTCCCTTTTCTCCACACCCTCTCCAGCATTTATTGTTTCTAGATTTCTTGATGGCCATTCTGACTGGTGTGAGATGATATCTCGTAGTTTTGATTTGCATTTCTCTAATGATTAATGATGTTGAGCATTCTTTCATATGTTTGTTGGCAGTCTGCATATCTTCTTTGGAGAAATGTCTATTTAGGTCTTCTGCCCATTTTTGGATTGGGTTGTTTGTTTCTTTGATATTGAGCCGCATGAGCTGCTTATAAATTTTGGAGATTAATCCTTTGGCAGTTGCTTCATTTGCAAATATTTTCTCCCATTCTGAGGGTTGTCTTTTGGTCTTGTTTATGGATTCCTTTGCTGTGCAAAAGCTTTGAAATCTCTTTAGGTCCCATTTGTTTATTTTTGATTTTATTTCCATTTCTCTAGGAGGTGGGTCAAAAAGGATCTTGCTGTGATTTATGTCATAGAGGGTTCTGCCTATGTTTTCCTCTAAGAGTTTGAAAGTTTCTGGCCTTACACTTAGGTCTTTAATCCATTTTGAGCTTACTTTTGTGTATGGTGTTAGGGAGTGATCAAATCTCATACTTTTACATGTACCTGTCCAGGTTTCCCAGCACCGCTTATTGAAGAGGCTGTCCTTTCTCCACTGTACATTTCTGCCTCCTTTATCAAAGATAAGGTGACCATATGTGCGTGGGTTTATCTCTGGGATTTCTATCCTGTTCCATTGATCTATCTTTCTGTTTTTGTGCCAGTATCATATCGTCTTGCTTACTGTAGCTTTGTAGTATAGTCTGAAGTCAGGGAGCCTGATTCCTCCAGCTCTGTTTTTCTTTATCAAGATTGCTCTGGCTATTCTGAATCTTTTGTGTTTCCATACAAATTGTGAAAAATTTTTTTCTAGTTCTGTGAAAAATGCCAGTGGTAGTTTGATAGGGATTGCATTGAATCTGTAAATTGCTTTCGGTAGTAGAGTCATTTTCACAATGTTGATTCTTGCAACCCACGAACATGGTATATCTCTCCATCTATTTGTATCATGTTTACTTTCTTTCATCAGTGCCTTATAATTTTCTGCATACAGGTCTTTTGTCTCCTTAGGTAGGTTTATTTCTAGATATTTTATTCTTTTTGTTGCAATGGTAAATGGGAGTGTTTTCTTGACTTCACTTTCAGATTTTTCATCATTAGTGTATAGGAATGCCAGAGATTTCTGTGCATTAATTTTGTATCCTGCTACTTTACCAAATTCATAGATTATCTCTAGAAGTTTTCTGGTAGAATCTTTAGGATTCTCTATGTATAGTATCATGTCATCTGCAAACAGTGACAGCTTTACTTCTTCTTTTCCGATTTGGATTCCTTTCATTTCCTTTTCTTCTCTGATTGCTGTGGCTAAAACTTCCAAAACTATGTTGAATAAGAGTGGCGAGAGTGGGAAACCTTGTCTTGTTCCTGATCTTAGTGGAAATGCTTTCAGTTTTTCACCATTAAGGACGATGTTGGCTGTGGGTTTGTCATATATGGTCTTTATTATGTTGAGGAAAGTTCCCTCTATGCCTACTTTCTGCAGTTTTTTTTTTTATCATAAATGGGTGTTGAATTTTGTCAAAAGCTTTCTCTGCATCTATTGAGATGATCATATGGTTTTACTCCTTCAGTTTGTTAATATGTTGTATCACATTGATTGATTTACGTAATGGAAGAATCCTTGCATTCCTGGAACAAACCCCACTTGGTTATGGTGTATGATTCATTTAATGTGCCGTTGGATTCTGTTAGCTAGTATTTTGTTGAGGATTTTTGCATCAATGTTCATCAGTGATATTGGCCTGTAGTTTTCTTTCCTTGTGACATCCTTGTCTGGTTTTGGTATCAGGGTGGTGGAGGCCTTGTAGAATGAGTTTGGGAGTGTTCCTCCCTATGCTATATTTTGGAAGAGTTTGACAAGGATAGGTGTTAGCTCTTCTCTAAATGTTTGATAGAATTCGCCTGTGAAGCCATCTGGTCCTGGGCTTTTGTTTTTGGAAGAATTTTAATCACAGTTTCAATTTCAGTGTTTGTGATTGGTCCGTTCATATTTTCTATTTCTTCCTGATTCAGTCTTGGCAGGTTGTGCATTTCTAAGAATTTGTCCATTTCTTCCAGGTTGTCCATTTTATTGGCATAGAGTTGCTTGTAGTAATCTCTCATGACCTTTTTTATTTCTGCAGTGTTAGTTGTTACTTCTCCTTTTTCATTTCTAATTATATTGATTTGAGCCTTTTCCCTTTTTTTCTTGATGAGTCTGGCTAATGGTTTATCAATTTTGTTTATCTTCTCAAAGAACCAGCTTCTAGTTACATTATTCTTTCCTATTGTTTCCTTCATTTCTTTTTCATTTATTTCTGATCTGATTTTTATGATTTCTTTCCTTATGCTAACTTTGGGGGGTTTTGTCCTTCTTTCTCTAATTGCTTTAGGTGCAAGGTTAGGTTGTTTATTCGAGATGTTTCCAATTTCTTAATTTAGGATTGTATTGCTATAAACTTCCCTCATAGAACTGCTTTTGCTGCATCCCACAGATTTTGGGTCGTCTTGTCTCCATTGTCATTTGTTTCTAGGTATTTTTTTATTTCCTCATTGATTTCTTCAGTGATCACTTCGTTATTAAGTAGTGTATTGTTTAGCCTTCATGTGTTTTTATTTTTTACAGATCTTTTCCTGTAATTGATATCTAGTCTCATAGCGTTGTTGTCGGAAAAGGTACTTGATATGATTTCAATTATCTTAAATTTAACAAGGCTTGATTTGTGACCCAAGATATGATCTATCCTGGAGAATGTTCCATGAGCACTTGAGAAGAATGTGTATTCTGTTGTTTTTGGATGGAATGTCCTATAAATATCAATTAAGTCCATCTTGTTTAATGTATCATTTAAAGCTTGTGTTTCCTTATTTCTTCTCATATTGGATGATCTGTCCATTGGTGAAAGTGGGGTGTTAAAGTCCCCTACTATGGTTGTGTTACTGTCGATTTCTCCTTTTATAGCTGTTAGTATTTGCCTTATGTATTGAGGTGCTCCTATGTTGGGTGCATAAATATTTACAATTGTTATATCTTCTTCTTGGATCAATCCCTTGATCATTATGTAGTGTCCTTCTTTGTTTCTTCTAATAGTCTTTATTTTGAAGTGTATATTTTCTGATATGAGAATTGCTACTCCAGCTTTCTTTTGATTTCCATTTGTATGAAATGTCTTTTTCCATCCCCTTACTTTCTGTCTGTATGTGTCTCTAGGTCTGAAGTGGGTGTCTTGTAGACAGCAAATATATGGGTCTTGTGTTTGTGTCCATTCAGCCAATCTGTGTCTTTTGGTGGAAGCATTTAGTCTTTTTATTTTTAAGGTAATTATTGATATGTATGTTCCTATTCCCATTTTCTTAATTATTTGCTTTCATTATTGTAGGTCTTTTCCTTCTCTTGTGTTTCTTGCCTAGAAAAGTTCCTTTAGCAGTTGTTGTAAAGCTGGTTTGTTAGTGCCAAACTCTCTCAGCTTTTGCTTGTCTTTAAAGATTTTAATTTCTCCATCCAATCTGAATGAGATCCTTGCTGGGTAGAGTAATCTTGGTTGCAGGTTTTTCTCCTTCATCACTTTAAATATGCCCTGCCAGTCCCTACTGGCTTGCAGAGTTTCTGCTGAAAGATCAGCCTTATTAACGTTATAGGGATTCCCCTGTGTGTTATTTGTTGTTTTTCCCTTGCTGCTTTTAATATGTTTTCTTCGCATTTAATTTTTGGCAGTGTGATTAATATGTGTCTTGGCGTGTTTCTCCTTGGATTTATACTGTATGGGACTCTCTGTGCTTCCTGGACTTCAATAACTGTTTCCTTTCCCATATTAGGGAAGTTTTCAACTATAATCTCTTCAAATATTTTCTCAGGCCCTTTCTTTTTACCTTCTTCTTCTGGAACCACTATAATTCGAATGTTGATGCGTTTAATGTTGTCCCAGACGTCTCTGAGACTGTCCTCAGTTCTTTTCATTCTTTTTTCTTTATTCTGCTCTGCAGTAGTTATTTCCACTATTTTATCTTCCAGGTCACTTCTCCATTCTTCTGCCTCAGTTATTCTGCTATTGATCCTATCCAGAGTATTTTTAATTTCATTTATTGTGTTGTTCATTGCTGTTTGTTTCATCTTTAGTTCTTCTAGGTCCTTGTTAAATGTTTCTTGCATTTTGTTTATTCTATTTCCAAGATTTTGGATCATCTTTACTACATTATTCTGAATTCTTTTTCAGGTAGACTGCCTATTTCCTCTTCGTTTGTTAGGTCTGGTGGGTTTTTATCTTGCTCCTTCATCTGCGGTGTGTTTTTCTGTCTTCTCATTTTGCTTATCTTACTGTGTTTGGGGTCTCCTTTTTGCAGGCTGCAGGTTCATAGTTCCCATTGTTTTCGGTGTCTGTCCCCAGTCGCTAAAGTTTGTTCAGTGGGTTGTGTAGGCTTCCTGGTGGAGGGGACTAGTGCCAGTGTTCTGGTGGATGAGGCTGGATCTTGTCTTTCTGGTGGGCATCCATGTCTGGTGGTGTGTTTTGGGGGTGTCTGTGGACTTATTATAATTTTAGGCAGCCTCTCTGGTAATGGGTAGGGTTGTGTTCCTGTCTTGCTAATTGTTTGTCATGGGGTGTCCAGCACTGTAGCTTGCTGGTCGTTGAGTGAAGCTGGGTCTTGGTGTTGAGATGGAGATCTCTGGGAGATTTTCGCTGTTTGATATTACGTGGAGCTGGGAGGTCTCTTGTGGACCAGTGTCCTGAACTTGGCTCTCCCACCTCAGAGGCACATCACTGACTCCTGGCTGCCGCACTAAGAGCCTTTCATCCATACGGCTCAGAATAAAAGGGAGAAAGAGTAGAAAGAAAGAATTAGTTGAAGTAGAAAGAAAGAAAGAAAGAAAGAAGGGAGGGAGGGAGGGAGGAAGGAAGGAAGGATGGAGGGAAGGAAGGAAAAAAAGAAAGAAAGAAGATAAAGTAAATTAAAACAAAGTAAGATAAAATATAATAAATTATTAAAATAAAAAAACTAATTATTAAGAAAATATTAAAAATAAACAAACAAACAAAAACGGATGGATAGAACCCTAGAACAAGTGTTGGAAGCAAAGGTATACAGACAAAATCTCACACAGAAGCATACACATACACACTCACAAAAAGAGGAAAAGGGGTAAAAATCATAAATCTTGCTCTCAAAGTCCACCTCCTCAATTTAGGATGATTCATTGTCTAAAGGAAGGAAGGAAGGAAAGAAAGAAAGAGGATAAAGTAAAATAAAATAAAGTTATTAAAATAAAAAATAATTATTAAAAAACGGAAGAATCGAACCCTAGAGCAAATGGTGGAAGCAAAGCTATACAGACAAAATCTCACACAGAAGCATACACATACACATTCACAAAAAGAGAAAAAGGGGAAAAAATCATAAATCTTGCTCTCAAAGTCCACCTCCTTAATTTGGGATGATTTGTTGTCTATTCATGTATTCCACAGATGCAGGGTACATCAAGTTGATTGTGGAGCTTTATTCCGCTGCTTCTGAGGCTGCTGGGAGAGATTTCCCTTTCTCTTCTTTGTTCTCACAGCTCCCAGGGGCTCAGCTTTGGATTTGGCCCCGCCTCTGCATGTAGGTCGCTGGAGGGTGTCTGCTCTTCACTCAGACAGGACGGTGTTAAAGGAGCCGCTGATTCGGGGGCTCTGGCTCACCCTGGCCGGCGGGAGGGAGGGGCATGGAGTGTGGGCGTGCCTGCTGCGACAGAGGCCGGCATGACGTTGCACCAGCCTGAGGCCCGCCGTGCATGCTCCCGGGGAAGTTGTCCCTGGATCCCGGGACCGTGGCAGTGGCGGGCTGCACAGGCTCCCAGGAAGGGGTGTGTGGATAATGACCTGCACTCGCACACAGGCCTGTTGGTGGTGGCAGCAGTAGCCTTAGCATCTCATGCCCGTCTCTGTGGTCCGTGGTTTTAGCTGCGGCTCGCGCTCGTTTCTGGAGCTCCTTTAAGCAGCGCTCTTAATCCCCTCTCCTCGAGCACCAGGAAACAAAGAGGGAAGAAGAAGTCTCTTGCCTCTTCGGCAGCTCCAGACTTTTCCCCCGACTCCCTCCTGGCTAGCCATGGCCCACTAACCCCCTGCAGGCTGTGCTCACGCCGCCAACCCCAGTCCTCTCCCTGCGCTCCGGCTGAAGCCTGAGCCTCAACTCCTAGCCCCGCCCGCCCCGGCGGGTGAGCAGACAAGCCTCTCGGGCTGGTGAGTGCCGGTCGGCCCTGATCCTCTGTGCGGGAATCTCTCCGCTTTGCCCTCCGCACCTCTGTTGTCGCGCTCTCCTCCGTGGCTCCCAAGCTTTCCCCCTCTACCACCCACAGTCTCCGCACGCGAAGGGGCTTCCTAGTGTGTGGAAACCTTTCCTCCTTCACAGCTCCCTCCCACTGGTGCAGGTCCCGTCCCTATCCTTTTGCCTCTGTTTTTTTCTTTTTTCTTTTGCCCTACCCAGGTACGTTGGGAGTTTATTGCCTTTTGGGAGGTCTGAGGTCTTCTGCAGCCTTCAGTAGGTGTTCTGTAGGAGTTGTTCCACGTGTAGATGTATTTCTTGTGTATCTGTGGGGAGGAAGGTGATCTCCGCATCTTACTCTTCCGCCATCTTGGCAGGTGGATTCTTAACCACTGCACCACAGGGAAGTCCCAAATAAAGTACTGATTATGATGTAATGGTATTGATTATGATAAATAATCAATTAAACAAGTTTAATTGTTGGTGAAGTAAAATGTAGGGTTTTTAGTTTCCCATTGTCTGGTCATGTACTTTTGCAACATCAGTGGTCTCCATTATTTCTCCCCAAAATGGGATTTTCTATTTCTTTTTTTCTTTTTTTATTAGAGTATAGTTGTTTTACAATGTTGTGTTAGTTTCTGCTTTATAGCAAAGTGAGTCAGTTATACATACACATAATTGTGTAATTTGAGGGTTGCTCAGTCTGATTTTTCAGTGGTTTCTCCTTGACATTAGGATTAAGTCTCAATTTCACAATGTTATACAAGACCTCCCACCATCTGACCCAGCCTCTGTCTCAGTCCCAATTGTCTGTTCAGGCTGATCTATGTAATTTATATTCTGATGTACTGAGCTTCTTTTGGTACCTTGAAGAAGCCATGCTCTCCTCCTGCTATGTTTTCTCATCCAAGTCTAGGAAAAGAGGGCTGTATTGCCATGTAATTCAGGAAAATATGTTTACCATCATTCCCCTTTACTATTTCACAATTCAATGTAAGCAAATTAAAAACAATATGAAATCTTTGGCTTAATATTGTCTAAGCACAAATTTCCCAAACTTATTTTACCACATGTTTTTTTAATAAAAAACAAAATTACTCTACCCCACAGAACTGGAGTTCCACGGTACTTACCATGGGGAAAGGTGTGTATCCTTGATGGCTTCACAAAGTCTCTGGCAGCCATGGACTTCTTTCCTTTATGCAGGAGACTCTGGTGAGTAAGAGCTCTGGCTCTTAAGGACTTCCTGTCTTTTATCACTTCCACTCTTTCCTTGGATGTCCCTACACCTCCAACACTGAAATGGAATTCCACATATGTCAACCAGATGAGTATATTTATTCTCAGGTGGTGATTCTCCAGACATATTACAGGCAGAATTGATAGATGTAGTGACAAATTGGATATGGTGGTTGCTATCGATTATTAATGTCCCCCCAAAATTAATATGTTGAAACATAATCCCCTATGTGATAATATTTGGAGGTGGGACATTAGGAAAGTGATTAGGTCATGAGGGTAGAACACTCATGAATGGGATTAGTGTTCTTATAAAAGACCCCAGAGTGTTCCCTTGCCCCTTCCATCCACCAGTGAAATGATGGTCGTTTTGAAACAGGAAGCAGGCTCTAACTAGACATCAATCTGCCAGTGCCTTAATCTTGGACTTCCCAGCAACCAGAATTGTCAGAAATAAATTTCTGCTGCTTATAAGCCATCCAGTCTATGGTATTTTATTGTAGAACCTCAGACAGACTAAGACAGGTATGGAGAAGATGAAATCAAAGATGATTTTGGTGGTGAGTCCATTAAAAGGGAAAGAAAATGGTAAGAGGAGTAGGATAAATTATTGTGTGCCCACCTTGCCAGGCCCTGTTTTAAGCTCTGGAGATAGAACAATGAACAGAGATCATTTTTGTTTATTTTTACCTGTCGGGGTTGCAGTACTATGAAATATCCAGTCAGAGCCACTTGAAAAATTCACAATGGCCTTCAGGCAGACAAAACCACATGAGCAAATAAACTGGAAGTTATTCTTGTAAATTTACTTCTTGGACAATCCTTACAACTTAACAGGTCTCTTAATCTACTGTTCAAAATACATGTGATTTCTGCTCTCAGGAACCTTTCAAGGCAGCACAAGTTTAAAGAACAGAAAGAGGGAGTGAGATGTGATTCCTCCTTAAGTCTTTTCAGCCACAACAACACAAGAGAAAGTTCACCAGCAGCATAAGCAACATTTGAATAAGATGTGCATATCATCAGCATTTGATATGCACTGAGAAACTTCTAGATACAAGACTCTGTGCTGGACACTTTATGTATGCCATCCCATTCTTCCAAAGATGCACTTTTTCAACCCTGTAAATAATTGAAAACATGCCATAGATGTATCTCTATTCAATCAGGAAAGTAAAGGAGTATTTTGCAAACACAAATAAAATTTCAACAAGAGGCTTACTAATTTTTTTCTGTGATCAGTTATCCTTATAATAGAGAGAAACAGAATCACAAACTAAAAACTGGTTGCAAATTATCAAGAGGTCTTACATTTCATAACAAAAATATATTAACAAGTATATTCATTCTTTTATATGAGTTCATTCCTAGATTGAATTTTTGGAAATCTATCTGTTACACCAAAACCAGAGAGAGAAAGTTAACCGGCAGTACATTTTATAAAGAAATGGCAGGAATGGCAACTCAAGGATCTTATCTCCTGTGACAACAAGAAAGAAGGTCAGAGAGGAGCTTCAAGATGGCAGAAGAGTAAGAAGCAGAGATAACCTTCCTCTCCACAAATATATCAGAAATACCCCTACATGTGGAACAGCTCCTACAGAACACCTACTGAACGCTGGCAGAAGACCTCAAACCTCCCAAAAGGCAATAAACTCCTCATGTACCTGGGTAGGGCAAAAGAAAAAACAGAGACAAAAAAATAGGGATGGGACATGTACCAGTGGGAGGGAGCTGTGAAGGAGGAAAGGTTTCCACACACTAGGAAGCCCCTTCGTGGGTGGAGACTGTGGGTGGTGGAGTGGGGAAGCTTCAGAGCCATGGAGGAGAGCACAGCAACGTGGGTGCAGAGGGCAAAGCGGAGAGATTCCCACACAGAGGATTGGTGCCGACCGGCACTCACCAGCCCAAGAGGCTTGTCTGCTCACCCGCCGGGACGGGCTCGGGCTGGGAGCTGAGGCTCGGGCTTCGGTTGGAGTGCAGGGAGAGGACTGGGGTTGGCTGCATGAACACAGCCTGAAGGGGCTAGTGTGCCAGAGCTAGCCGGGAGGGAGTCCGGGAAAAAGTCTGGAGCTGCCAAAGAGGTAAGAGACATTTTCATGCCTCTTTGTTTCCTGGTGCGCGAGGAGAGGGGATTAAAGGAGCCGCTTAAAGGAGCTCAAGGGAAGGGAGCAAGCTGTGGCTGACAGTATGGACACCAGAGACGGGTATGGGACACTAAGGCTGCTGCTGCAGCCACCAAGAAACCTGTGTGCAAGCACAGGTCATTATCCACACCTCCCCTCTGGGGAGCCTGTGCAGCCCGCCACTGCCAGGGTCCCGGGATCCAGGGACAACTTCCCCGGGAGAACACACAGTGCGCCTCAGGCTGTTGCAATTTCACGCCAGCCTCTGCTGCCACAGGTTCACCAAGCATCCGTACCCATCCCTCCACTGGGCCTGAGTGAGCCAGAGCCCCTGAATCAGCTGCTCCTTTAACCCCATCCTGTCTGAGCGAAGAACAAACGCCCTCAGGCGACTTACACACAGAGGCGGGGCCAAATCCAAAGCTGAACCCCTGGAGCTGTGCTAACAAAGAAGAGAAAGGGAAATTTCTCCCAGCAGCCACAGGAGTAGAGGATTAAATCTCCACAAAAAAATTGATGTACCCTGCATCTGTGGAATACCTGAATAGACAATGAATCATCCCAAATTGAGGAGGTGGACTTTGGGAGCAAAAAATATATATATATTTCTTCCTTTTTTCTGTTTTTGTGAGTGTGTATGTATATGTTTCTGTGTGTAATTTTGTCTTTATAGCTTTACTTTTACCATTTGTCCTAAGGTTGTGTCTGCCCACTTTTGTTTTTGTTTTATTAGTTTTAAAATTTTTCCTAATAATTATATCACATTTTAATAATTTTATTTTTTATTGTACTTTATTTTATCTTATCTTATTTATTTATATTTTTTCTCCCTTTTATTCTGAGCCAGGTGGATGAAAGACTCTTGTTGCTCCAGCCAGGCATCAGAGCTGTGCCTCTGAGGTGGGAGAGCCAAGTTCAGGACACTGGTCCACAAGAGACCTCCCAGGTCCATGTAATATCAAACAGTGAAAATCTCCCAGAGATCTCCATCTCAACGCCAAGACCCAGCTTCACTCAAAGACCAGCAAGCTACAGTGCAGGACACCCTATTGCAAACAACTAACGAGACAGGAATACAACACCATCCATTAGCAGAGAGGCTACTTAAAATCATAATAAGGCCACAGACACCCCAAAACACACCACCAGACGTGGACCTGCCCACCAGAACAGCAAGATCCAGGCTCATCAACCAGAAAACAGGCACTAGTCCCCTCCACCCGGAAGCCTACACAATGCACTGAATCAACCTTAGCCACTGGGGATGGAAACCAAAACCAACAGGAACTACAAACCTGCAGCCTGTGAAAAGGAGACCCCAAACACAGTACCTTAAGCAAAATGAGAAGACAGAAAAACACACAGCAGATGAAGGAGTAAGGCAAAAACCAACCAGACCTAACAAATGAAAAGGAAACAGGCAGTCTACCTGAAAAAGAATTCAGAATAATGAGAGTAAAGATGATCCAAAATCTTGGAAATAGAATAGAGAGAATAAAAGAAACGTTTAAGAACAATCTAGAAGAACTAAAGAGCAAAGAAACAGTGATGAAGAACACAATAAATGAAATAAAAAATTCTCTAAAAGGGATCAATAGCAGCATAACTGAGGCAGAAAAAGGGATAAGTGACCTGGAAGATAACATAGTGGAAATAACTACGACAGAGCAGAATGAAGAAAGAGGATGAAAAGAATGGAGGACAGTCTCAGAGACTTCTGGGACAACATTAAACACAACAACATTCGAATTAAAGGGGTTCCAGAAGAAGAAGTGAAAAACAGAGGGACTGAGAAAATATTTCAAGAGATTATAGTTGAAAATTTCCCTAATATGGGAAAGGAACCAGTTAATCAAGTCCAGGAAGCAGAGAGAGTCCCATACAGGATAAATCTAAGGAGAAACATGCCAAGGCACATATTAATCAAACTGTCAAAAATTAAATAAAAATAAAACATATTAAAAGCAGAAAGGGAAAAAAACAACAAATAACACACAACAGAATCCCCATAAGGTTAACAGCTGATCTTTCAGTAGAAACTCTGCAAGCCAGAAGGGACTGACAGGATATATTTAAAGTGTTGAAGGAGAAAAACCTACAACCAAGGTTACTCTACCCAGCAAGGATCTCATTCAGATTTTATGGAAAAATTGAAACCTTTACAAACAAGCAAAAGCTAAGAGGATTCAGCACCACCAAACCAGCTTTACAACAAATGCTAAAGGAACTTCTCTAGGCAGGAAACACAAGAGAAGGAAAAGACCTACAACAACAAACCCAAAACAATTAAGAAAATGGGAATAGGAACATACATATCGATAATTACCTTAAATGTAAATGAATTAAATGCTCTAACCTAAAGATATAGACTGGCTGAATGGATAGAAAAACAAGACCCATATATATGCTGTGTACAAGAGACCCACTTCAGACCTGGGGAAACATACAGACTGAAAGTGAGCGGATGGAAAAAGATATTCCATGTAGATGGAAATCAAAAGAAAGCTGGAGTAGCAATTCTGATATCAGAAAAACTAGAGTTTAAAATAAAGACTATTACAAGAGACAAAGAAAGACACTACATAATGATCAAAGGATCGATCCAAAAAGCAGATATAAAAATTGTAAATATTTATGCACTCAACATAGGAGAACCTCAATACATAAGGCAAATACTAACAGCCATAAAAGGGGAAATCGACAGTAACACAAACATAGTAGGGGACTTTAATACCCCACTTTCACCAATGGACAGATCATCCAATATGAGAAGAAATAAGGAAACACAAGCTTTAAATGATACATTAAACAAGGTGGACTTAATTGATATTTATAGGACATTCCATCCAAAGACAAAAGAATACACATTCTTCTCAAGTGCTCATGGAACATTCTCCAGGATACATCATATCTTGGGTCACAAATCAAGCCTTGGTAAATTTAAGAAAATTGAAATCGTATCAAGTATCTTTTCTGACCACAACACTATGAGACTAGATATCAATTACAGGAAAAAATCTGTAAAAAATACTAACACATGGAGGCTAAACAATACACTACTTAATAACCAAGAGATCACTAAAGAAATCAAAGAGGGAATCAAAAAATACCTAGAAACAAATGACAATGAAAACACGATGACCCAAAACCTATGGGATGCAGCAAAAGCAGTTCTAAGAGGGAAGTTTATAGCAATACAATCCTACCTTAAGAAACAAGAAACATCTCAAATCAACAACGTAACCTTACATTTAAAGCAATTAGAGAAACAAGAACAAAAAAACACCAAAGTTAGCAGAAGGAAAGAAATCATAAAAAAAAGATCAAAAATGAATGAAAAAGAAATGAAGGAAATCATAGCAAAGATCAATAAAATTAAAACCTTGTTGTTTGAGAAGATAAACAAAATTGATAAACCATTAGCCAGACTCATCAAAAAAAAAAAAGGGAGAAGACTTAAATGCTTAGAAGTAGAAATGAAAAAGGAGAAGTAACAACTGACACTGCAGAAATACAAAGGATCATGAGAGATTACTACAAACAACTCTATGCCAGTAAAATGGACAAACTGGAGGAAATGGACAAATTCTTAGAAATGCACAACCTTCCGACACTGAACCAGGAAGAAAGAGAAAATATGAACATTCCAATCACAAGCACTGAAAGTGAAACTGTGATTTAAAATCTTCCAACAGAGCTTCCCTGGGGGTGCAGTGGTTAAGAGTCTGCCTGCCGATGCAGGGGACACGGGTTCGTGCCTGGGTCTGGGAAGATCCTACATGCCGCGGAGCAGCTAGGCCTGTGAGCCATGACCGCTGAGCTTGCACATCCAGAGCTTGTGCTCTGCAATGGGAGGGGCCACAAGAGTGAGAGGCCCGCATATTGCAAAAAAATAAATAAATAAAAATTTTAAAAAGCTTCCAACAAACAAAAGCCCAGGACCAGATGGCTTCACAGGGGAATTCTACCAAGCATTTAGAGAAGAGCTAACACCTATCCTTCTCAAACTCTTCCAAAATATAGCAGAGGGAGGAACACTCCCTAACTCATTCTATGAGGCCACCATCACTCTGATACCAAAATCAGAAAAAGATGTCACAAAGAAAGAAAACTACAGGTCAATATCTCTGCTGAACATAGATGTAAAAATCCTCAACAAAATCCTAGCAAACAGAATCCAACAGCACATTAAAAAGATCATACACCATGATCAAGTGGGGTTTATCCCAGGAATGCAAGGATTCTTCAGTATACGCAAATCAATCAACTTGTTACAACATATTAATAAATTGACAGAGAAGAGCCATATGTTCATCTCAATAGATGCAGATAAAGTTTTTGACAAAATTCAAAACCCATTTATGATAAAATCCCTGCAGAAAGTAGGCATAGAGGGAACTTTCCTCAACATAATAAAGACCATATATGACAAACCCACAGCCAACATCACCCTCAATGGTGAAAAACTGAAACCATTTCCACTAAGTTCAGGAACAAGACAAAGTTGCCCACTCTCACCACTATTATTCAACATAGTTTTGGAAGTTTTACCACAGCAATCAGAGAAGAAAAGGAAATAAAAGGAATCCAAATCAGAAAGAAGAAGTAAAGCTGTCACTGTTTGCAGATGACATGATATCATACATAGAGAATCCTAAAGATGCTACCAGAAAACTTCTAGAGCTAATCAATGAATTTTGTAAAGTAGCAGGGTACAAGGTTAATGCACAGAAATCTCTGGCATTCCTTACACTAGTGATGAAAATTCTGAAAGTGAAATCAAGAAAACACTCACATTTACCACTGCAACAAAATGAATAAAATATCTAGGAATAAACCTACCTAAGGAGACAAAAGACCTGTATGCAGAAAATTATGACACTGATGAAAGAAATTAAAGACGATACAAACAGATGGAGAGATATACCATGTTCTTGGATTGGAAGAATCAACATTGTGAAAATGACTCTACTCCCTAAAGCAATCTACAGATTCAATGCAATCACTATCAATCTACCACTGGCATTTTGCACAGAACTAGGACATATATTTTACGATTTGTATGGAAACACAAAAGACCACGCATAGCCACAGCAATCTTGAGAACGAATAACGGAGCAGGAGGAATCATACTCCCTGACGTCAGACTATACTACAGAGGTACAGTAAGCAAGACAGTTTGGTACTGGCACAAAAACAGAAATATATATCAATGGAACAGGATAGAAAGCCCAGAGATAAACCCACACACATATGGTCACCTTATCTTTGATAAAGGTGGCAAGAATGTACAGTGGAGAAAGGACATCCTCTTCAATAAGTGGTGCTGGGAAAACTGGACAGGTATATGTAAAAGTATGAGATTAGAACACACCTTAACACCATACACAAAAATAAGCTCAAAATGGATTTAAGACCTCAATGTAAGGCCAGACACTATCAAACACTTAGAGGAAAATACAGGCAGAACACTCTGTGAGTTAAGTCACAGCAAGGTCCTTTTTGACCCACCTCCTAGAGAAATGGAAATAAAACAAAAAATAAACAAATGGGACCTAATGAAACTTCAAAGCTTTTGCACAGCAAAGGAAACCATAAACAAGACCAAAAGACAACCCTCAGAATAGGAGAAAATATTTTCAAATGAAGCAACCGACAAAGGATTAATCTCCAAAATTTACAAGCAGCACATGCAGCTCAATATCAAAGAAACAAACAACCCAATCCAAAAATGGGAAGAAGACCTAAAGAGACATTTCTCCAAAGAAAATATACAGAGTGCCAACAAACACATGAAAGAATGCTCAGCATCATTAATCATTAGAGAAATGCAAATCACAACTACAATGTGATATAATCTCACACCGGTCAGAATGGCCATCATCAAAAAATCTAGAAATAATAAATGCTGGAAAGGTTGTGGAGAAAAAGGAACACTCTTGCCCTGCTGGTGGGAATGTGAATTGGTACAGCCACTATGGAGAACAGTATGGAGGTTCCTTAAAAACTACAAATAGAACTACCATATGATGAGCAACCCTACTACTGGGCATATACCCAGAGAAGACCATAATTCAGAAAGAGTCATGTACCAAAATGTTCATTGCAGCTCTATTTACAATAGCCAGGACATGGAAACAACCTAAGTGTCCATCACTGGATGAATGGATAAAGAAGATGTGGCACATATATACAATGGAATATTACTCAGCCGTAAAAAGAAACGAAATTGAGCTATTTGTAATGAGGTGGATAGACCTAGAGTCTGTCATACAGAGTGAAGTGAGTCAGAAAGAGAAAAACAGGTACTGTATGCTAACACATATATATGGAATCTAAGAAAAAAAAAGTTCATGAAGAACCTATGGGCAAGATGGGAATAAAGACACAAACCTACTAGAGAATGGACTTGAGGATATGGGGAGGGGGAAAGGTAAGCTGTGACAAAGTGAGAGAGTGGCATGAACATATATATATACACTACCAAACATAAAATAGATAGCTAAGTGGGAAGCAGCCGCATAGCACAGGGAAATCATCTTGGTGCTTTGTGACCACCTAGAGGGGTGGGATATGGAGGGTGGGAGGGAGGGAGATGTAAGAGGCTAGAGATATGGCAACATATATATATGTATAATTGATTCACTTTGTTATAAAGCAGAAAGTAACACACCATTGTAAAGCAATTTTACACCAATAAAGATGTTAAAATAAAAAAAGAAGAAAGGAGGTCAACCAAGGTGCATTTTTCATTTTCTTCCTTTGGTCTTCTATGCTTTACAATTTTTCTACAATGAAAATGCATTATTTTTGTAATGAGAGGAGAAAGGCAGGAAAGGGACAGTACTATGGAATGATTTTGGTAAAGTCTATTAAAACCTCAAATATAAAGACTTGCAAAAACCAGTTACTAAAAATGAATATTGATTTTTTAATGTTATGAAAGAACTACAGCTATGTCATATCTGGTCTCCTTTTGTTCATTTAAGGTGAAAGAATACATCAGGGAGAGTTTGAGGTATAGCCTTCCTTACTATCAACATCCCCCATCTCATCTCAAATGGTGTTAATAAAGGTCGATTCATATGTTTGAGTCCATTTGGCCAGTACCTAGTCTTGATATAAAGCCTTTTGTAATTACACGTTTTTAAAATAGCCGTAAGATTTGACAAGACTGTTTCTCCCAGAAGCAAATTATCTCTTAAATCCTCTCCAAAGACCCAGGACTCTGAATATCTGATTCACCATCGTCATGATTAATGGATGGCAAGAAAGAGCCACGATGTATAAAAACAAAAAACAAGCCTGCAAAAGATCAGCTGTACAAGCAGGAATCAAAATCAGATGACTCAAAGGGGAAATCTAAAGAGGGTTGAGAGAAATAACATAGACTTAGGAGTCAGACTGGCCTGAATTTGAATCCCAGCTTTATCACAATAGAGTTAAGTAACCAGCAAGGATTTCTAACCTCTTTGAACCCCAGTCTCTTCTTCAGTGAAGTGAAGCATATAACAAAGTGGCTTTAAGGATTAAGTTAGATGGCATATACAGCACAGGCAGACACTCAGCAGTTGTACATGGAAATTTTACCCTTATCTTAGAGGGTGATTTGCGAGATTATTTGAAATAACACATGTAAGATACATATTGCAAAGCCTGGCACACAGTGAGTGTTCAAAATATGATATGATGATGCTTATTCTCATTGAATTCTCACATCTTTATTCATCTAGAGATGGGTAGGCTGAGCTACTGCCCAAAGGAATACAGAAGGCCAATTTCAAAACCCAGAGTTATGGACAAATGGGGCTGGGCCAGGTCTAAAAAAAATAGCAAAAATCCCAGGCAGACAAGGAAGAAATACACTCTCCATATTTCTGATATTTCTATTTCTATGGACCACAGACCAAGGGGAATATATAAGCAAATGCTCAAGGCCATTGTTACCATGAGACCTAAAGTTGAACATCCTTTGTAGGTGACTGAGTCCTACACATTTTGTCACCTACAACTGATTCTACCAGAGCACTATGAGTTATGAACACCAAGGAGCCCTTCATTAGGACCAAATAGAATTGAACAGTAGGCACCATCCGTACTTTCCCAGAAGAGATGGGATGGAGATGTTGATACGAATTTATTCATCTCTTCATTTATTCAAATTTACAACCTGCCTACTCTGTGCCAGAATTCCAGGATGGTGAGGCCTCCTAACATAAGGAGACTGGGGAGTGACTCACAGTTTTCCCTGAGGACCCTTTGAATATAATGAATGGCTAATAATACATATGACATGGTTATTGTTGTTTATATGTTGGAAAATTAAAGTTCTGGAGAAGATGGTGGTCATGGTGACACAACAATGTCAGAGTACTTAATATAGCCACGATGTATATTTAAAATGGTTTAAATAATAAATTTTATATTCTGTGTATGTTATCACAATTTTTAAAATTAATATTTATTTTTCCTTTCTTAACTTCATGTATTGCTTTTGACATCCACATAGGAAACATTTGACACTAAGGCAATACCTCTCCATTAAAATTAAGTCCCCTACACACGAACTTTCAAGTTGTGAACTTTCAAAGATGCGAACGTGCGTTCCATCAACGTCAGGCATGAGTGAAATTGCAGATTGCCCTCTGTCTCCTATTGCTGACGATCCTTCAGCTCTACCATCTCCCACCTCCTCTCCCTCCTCCAGTCAGTAACTCTTCTTGCCTGTTCACTCGATGCCAGCCCCTGTGTGCCAGCTGTTGTACTGTACTACTGTACTTCAAGGTACTGTACTGTAAGATTATAAACGTTTTCTTTATTTTTTGTTTGTTTGTCTTTTATATATTATTTGTGTGAAAAGTATTATAAACCTATTACAGCACAGTGCTATATAGCCGATTGTGTTTGTTGGGTACCTAGGCTAACTTTGTTGGACTTATGAACAAATTGGACTTATGAACATGCTCTTGGAACAGAACTCGCTCATATGTAGGGGACTTACTATACAAAACAAGTTTTACATGAAAAAATGTAGTCATTTCTCAATTATATTGAGCATGAAAATTAACAGGCATTAGAAAAAATATGGGTGAAATACTTTTGTCAATGATATCAGTAAATTTAGGTTTTACAAGTCAAGTCAGCCCTCTCCAACAGAATGGAGACTAAAATGACTCCAACAGAGAGGACATTGTAGCTGCTGCTCAGCTTCTCACCTGCATATCAACAACATTTTGCCAAATGTTGCTTTACTCTCATTAACAAACTGTAATTTTTAACCAATGCATTTATATTTGTATAACTAGGAATTTCCATTTAAAATCACCCAACACAAGCAGTGATCCTATTAGTAGTTCCTAGAAGTGTTAGTAGATAACTTCTATTCACAGAAATATTTTGCCCACATCCCAGAACAGAGGCTGCACTAAGATTCAGAGTCTATCAGTGGGACACTGACACAGTAAGGACTCAAATATTTCTCCAATAATTACTTGCTTGCCACCGCTCAAGTAAGTCTCAGAACCATTTCCCTTAACTGTTGTACTTCCTGATGGCATTGCTTCCAATCCCGTGGGCCAGGGCCACATCCCCTACCCCTGGTTTCAAGAAATTAGGCCAGATTTTAAGGGAATTATGTAGATGAAAGACTGGGAAAGTCATTTTTAGGTTATTCCCTAGAAAGTCGTCTTTTCCCCCTAATAGCATGTGGGTTTGGAAGCTGGCTCCGTGTCCATTTGGTTTAGCTTCTAGATTTATCAAAGTGCATGAGCTACATTGTGTTTCATATAACAAGCTTTTCCTAAGAATTACAGGAAAAGAGCAACCCACTGTATATACTTTGTAGGTTTCTGGCGAGCAAGCAAAGATGATGGTATTTACAAGCTCTGATCACTCTCAGAAGCCCCATAATCACAAACATGACTGGGTCTTCCCTTAGAGGCAGAGTCCCTTCTGTGGAACCCACCCACCACCATTCACCATGGAGCTCTGGAAATCAGGCTCCAGCTCTGCCCTTTGGCATCTGTTCATAACCAGTGGTCTCTCTTTTCAGCTCTGTTGATTCCATTCAAAAAGTCATTGAAATCCTTAATATTGGAAAGAGGGGTGTATTTGGTTAGTGTTTGGAAGACAAAAGAAAAACAAAATCATTCAAGGTTTCCAGGAACCAAACTTCCTCTTTTTATATGCTTTGCATTGCTCCCAGATACCTTGTCCTCAGAGCCTTGGCAACTGTGAGGTTGCTCATTTAGTGTTCAGAGGCATGGACATGGAGTCAGGATTTCCGGGTTCAAATCTTGGCTCTATCACTTCATAACTGTGTGATGGTGCACAAGTTACTTAACATCTTTGTACCTAGACTTCCACAGCTGTTAAATTGGACTAATAATAGTATCTACCTAACAAGGCTTCTAAGATTAAATGCATTAATGCCTATAAAGGACTTAGAACAGTATTTAAAAATACTACTTATGTGGCACATAATAACTTATATAAAATAAATCCTCACTCTGCCCTCACACAAATTCATCATTTTTTATCATTTACCAGGTCTCACTGATTTTTATTTCTAAATATCTTCCAAATCTGTTCCTTTCTTCTGACTCCCAGGGTTTTGGTTTTGTCCAGGACCTCATCATTTCTTGCCTGGATGACTGCAATCCAGACCAGTTAGACACCCCCTCTGCCCCTCTACTGACCACCAGTGTCATATTTCTACAACCTAATTACTCTCCACTCTAGTGGACCCCCCCAGTCAATGTGAGCAAGGTTCAAACCCATGGCATGGCATCCCAGGCCCTTCACACTCTGGTCCCAGTATGCTTTTCCAGCCTCATCTCAAGCTAACCTTTCTCCTATCCCTTGTGCCCCAACCATGTCAACTACTCTCACATGCCACATTCTATCATACAGCCATACAAAATGTTCTGTCTTGAATGTCAGCCCACAATACTCCTGTCTACTTTCTAAACTCCTACTTATCCTGCAGCCACCATCTAAAATAGCCTCTTCTCAGTGACACCTTCTCTGACTCCCCTGGGGCAGAATTACTTTCTCTCTCTTCTGTATCCTACAGCTCATTCAATATTCAGCTATTAAACCACTTGTTATGTTGTAATGTAATCACATATCTACCAGACAATGTGCTGTTTGAGGGCAAGACTGTATCTGTCTCATCATACATTCATTTATTCAATCATAGCAAGACTGGGGACAAAATAATAAGCAAGGCACACTTGATCCCAGTCTTCGTGGAGCTTATAATCAAGTAGTGTAGCCAGGAAACAAATGAGCAAACAAAAAAATTAAATAATTACAAGATATAGTGAGTACCAAGAAGGAACAAACATGCTTTTGTGATGGAGCAAAACAGGAAGTGACATTCCTGTATCCTCAGGGCTGACCACATTCTCTGGCTCACATGCCCTTATCAATGCAGTCAGATCAGAAGAGGTCATTGACTCAAAGTTTACTCCTCCCCTGAATAGGATTACAATGGAAAGGGGCATTCCACGTATGTAATCTTAAATTTTTGGCCTCATGTCTCCAAGCTCTCTGGCAACCTAATCCCATGAAAGTACTTGCCATTTCCTCATTATGCCAGCTACTTCTGTGCCCTGAGTTATTGCCTTTGCCTGAAAAATTAATAAATCCCACTCGCCCTTTAAGACCCAGTTCAAATAAATAAGCTAGACTATTCTAGATTCTCTCACTTGAGAATTTGAACTGAGACATCAAATTGACCATTAATTTTCAGTGGGACATAAAACTGGAAAGTGATGATGTAGATGGGCCATGATGGGGAAGCCGTGGAGTCATACATGACTGACAAGTACACCAAGGAATCCTATCTGCCATGAGAGGGAAGAGGAGCAGGTGTGCAGATGAGAGCAGGAAGAGCTCCCTGAGAGGTGGAGTGTGACTGCAGTTTCTTACTATAAACTTCACCTTATTTGAGTAATCTTGAGGGTTTTCTGTCCCTTGTAGTCACTAGAGCACTGAATGAACAATGAGCTTCCAAGTAGTGGCACAAAAAAACAATCGTGTTGTTATATCATAGATTCTGTGGGTGAGGAATTCAGACTTGGCTCAGCAGGAATGACCAGTCTCTTTTTCATGCTCCATGAAGTATTGGACCTCATCTGAGAATATTTGAATGGCTGGAGGCTTGGAAAGACCTGGAAGCTTCTTCACTCTCATACATGGTACCTTGGTTGAGATCGTCAATTGGAACGCCTATACACGACCTCTTCCCATGGCTTGGCCTCCTAACAGCATAGCAGCCTCAGAATAGACAAACATTTTACATGGCAGTTCAGGGATTCAAGAGCAAGTATTTGTTAATGAGGAAGAACATGTACGGCCTTTTACAACCTAGGCTTGGAAGTCACAGAGCATCACTTCCACTGTACCCTATTCATCAAAGCACTTATAAGCCAGCACAGATCAAGGGGAAGAGATATGGATCCCAGCTCTTGATGGGAGGAATGTCAAAGACTTTGATACCATGCTTTAAAACCACCACAATATGCTAATAATGGGCTTCTTTTCAAAGGCAGGCTGTGTTCACTGATTCCAGGTATGAGGAATAAGACCTCACAGAAAAGAGAAGATATGGTGTTTGCAGATATCTTACACATCAATCTACTGAATCTGCTCATCATCATAGAACTAATATGGTGTGGTTTCAATATTTTTTTGGTGTACAGAGTTTGGGGTACCATATATTGTCTTTCCAAAATTCATTGAGACTGGTTTAGGACTAACATAATTTATGTCGGCTTATAATATACAAAGAACCCTTACACCTCAATAATAAGAACACAAACAACCTATTAAAAATGGGCAAATGATTTAAATAGGCATTTCACCAAAGAAGATATACTGATGGCTAATAAGCACATAAAAAGATAGTCATCATTAGTCATTAGGGAAATGTAAATTTAAACCACAATGACATTACAGTTCACACCCTCTAGAATGACTATAATAACAAAGACAGACAATAACAAACGTTGGTGAAGATGTGGGGAAACTTAGCCATCATATATTGCTGGTGGGAATGTAAAATGACGAGCCACTTTGGTAAATAGTTTGGCAGTATCTTAAAAAGTTAACTATGAATTTACCACATGACCCAGCAATTCTACTGTTAGGTATCTTCCAAAGAGAAATAAAAACACATATCCACGCAGAGATTTGCACATGATTGTTCTTAGCAAAATTATTCAGTGCTTAATAGACACTCAGTAAATGTTAGTAGGAAAACAATTTTTAAAAAACCCATATAGCTCTTGCTACATTGTGTTAATAAATAAATTAAAGCTTAATCCAAATTTGTTCTTGTCTCCAGATCATATTAGATATACTTTTTTTTTCTTTTTTAACCTACTTAGTTGTTTCTAAGGCTGGGATAGATAGCTGTAAGATTTGGGATAAGTATGCTATCAAGATTTTTCAACTCCTCTCTAAGCTATTGGTGACAAATACTCTAGATTAGCTCTTCTATAATTTTGAAAATAAGTTTTTTCTTCTCAACCAGTGGTTACTGATCCTAATTTCCCAATATCAACCAGCAAAAGGAAGAAAATCCAGGAACAAAATACAGTGTCTCCTCTCTTGTTCACTATTCCTATCTTCCCTGACCCTCTCTCCAAGCAGCAGGGAGGGAGGAGTGAGCACTGCTAACTGCAGCTCTGCCTTAACAGGAAGATTGCTTTCCACAATCTGATGGGAGTCATTTTCCACTCTATTTAAAGAATAAAAACATCTTTTTCCTCCTGAAAGATGTCTCCTGCTGCTGACTGGTCTTCCAGATACTGCTTGAAATTAAATTCTATGGGAGGCACCTTTACTACTGAGGCTGCCTGTGCCACTTGCAACTTTAGGCAAGAAAAAAGCACTAGAAAAAGGCACTAAAGGGAAATTTAGAGATTCTTCTATTCCAATCCTCTTGAGTAAGGAATTTGCTTCTGATACAATTGTTTTAGTAAGAGTTTCTTCAAACTAATGTTTTAAAGATTTTGTGTCTATTACTACATATGTGTCTATATGTGTGTAGAAAAACTTCTGGAACAGAAGCAGTTCTAAACAGATTTAAAGTGTTTCCTAACCACAGTAGTTAAACTTTTGTGACTTCAGGACAACTTGGAGGGCTTTTGAAACAGATTGCTCCCCCGCCTTCCTTCCCCTCCCCCAGTTTCTGATTCAGTAGCTCTAGGATGGGGACAAAGAATTCACATTACTAACAAGTTCCCAAGTGATGCCCATGTAGTCCAGGGACTACACTTTGAGAACCATCACTCTAGAAGAATAACTACTCTATCTGCTGACCCAAATTGTTAGAGTCGCCATTTTTAACTGCAGTATTCAAACAAATGATTTTCCATTGTGAATCTTCTGAATGAAGAATAACTCTGAAAGCTTTACTACTCTAAAGGGTTTTTTTTTCATTTGTTTCTTTTTTAACACAGATTTTTGTTGCCTAGGGAACAGACTGAGCTAGAAGAGGTTTCTTAACCACAGTGTTTCCCAGTTCAAGATTTTATTTCCTATAAGCCAATAAATAAACTCAAGCAGGTCACTTCTTTTTTCCATGTCTCTGCTATCCAATTTCTATGCAGGATTATATATATATTTCTTATCACATACTTCTTTTTAAAAGATGAAAAATAAAATAATTAAATCATGGTTTTATATAAGAATTTAAAACAAGCTAAGGGTTGACACACGTATGTTACTGATTCTCACATTTGTCCTTTGTGTGAACATTATAAAATTGCATAACATTTTATCTTCTTCCCTTTGTGCTTATGGGGAGTACATGGTGAGAAAAATATCATCATATAATTAACAAGATATTGTAACCTGGGAAATTCTTAGTGTAGGTTTGACTTTATATAATAGAGGTGGTTCTAAAAAATTGAGTATAAGTGAACCTGGATGTCAAATCCAATTCTCTTACTGGTTCTCATTATGAAATTAAAGATAGGCTCCTTTGGGGGGGAAAATGACTCTAACACATAATAAATGCATATCTAAGCATATAATAAGCATTTTAAATAGAAAATGGTAATTTTCTGATTTAAGAAATAGCCATTGTGTGCCACAAATTATTAATACCAAGTAGCTAGTGTCATTCTCATATTTGATACACTTGCTTAAAGGTCAGGGGAGAAAAACTGTCAAGCTAGCTGAAGAGAATTTCCTGGATGAAATGTCACCAGGAAAGTCAGCAATGATAAAGAGCAATTAACAAATGCTGGGGATAGCATGTAAACTAGAGACACGAGTGTGTCTCCTGTCGGCCAGGAGACCTGAAAAGCTCTAAAGCTAGTCAGTCTGGCTGGTATATCAAGTGGTATATCAAGTTAATTCCTTAGAATTAAAATTTTAGTAGAGAAATTTCTTTAAGCAGCAGTGCTGCAAAGTGGTAAGACCACAGATTCATAACCAGACAGCCTAGGTTCTATTCCTAACTTTGCAGCATTGGAGCTGCATGACCAGGACCTTATTATCACAAACCAGCAGCCCTGGCATCAACTGGGACCTTGTTAGAAATGCAGATTCTCAGCCCCAGCCCAGACACACTGAATCAGAATCTGCATTTTAAGATCCTTGAATGATTCATAGGCAGGTTATATAATGGATGCTGCATGAGCTTCCCAGTTACCCCTTCAGGATCAAGATGCTTACTCTTCCAGTGGCTGAGGATACTGTCCTTCTCTGGAAAATGCTGTTGGCTGCAGAGAGCTGCTTCACCAAAGTCATGCCCCCTTTTCCAAGGGCAGTCTTTATCCGATGACTGGTCAATGTAGAGGTCTTGGCCCCCGATCCTACTTGGAAGCACTCTGAAGGCCACTTAAGCTTCAGGGCTCCCCCTGGTGCTATGTCTGCATTTGGTCCAGGTTGTCTTTCTGCCCAATGCCCCCTTCTTCTCTTGCCTTCTACAGGTGTTTTTCTGAGAGCACTTCTTATTGAACTTTCTGCATGCTAAACTTCATCTCTGGATCTGCTTTCTGGAGAATCCAGCCTGCAACAACATTGACAACTGAAATGCTTGAACTTTGGTCGTGTAAATTAATCTCTTGCTCTTCAGTTTTCTCATTTCTAAAATGGGGATAATAACAGTATGCTCATGGTGTGCTATGAGGATTAAATATCCTAATATTTGTAAAGTACTTAGAGCAGCGACTGATTCACGCAGTGCTACCTAAGTGTTAGTTATCACTATACAGTAAGTCTGTGGATAAAGAGTTAACACCTGCAAAAGCTCAGATTCCTTGTAAAAATAAAAACACTACCACAAATATGCAAAAATTAAGTTCAGTTGGGGAGTAATCTATTTACTTATGTATTCAATCACTTTGCAAGGGCTGAATGGGAAGGAAGTGTATCTGAATTTGGATCAAACAGAACCTACCTCAACATAATAAGGCCATATATGACAAACCCACAGCAAATATCATTCTGAATGGTGAAACACTGAAAGCATTTCCTCTAAGATCAGGAACAAGACAAGGATGTCCACTCGCACTACATTTATTCAACATAGTTTTGGAAGCCCTAGCCACAAGCAATCAGAGAAGAAAAGAAATAAAAGGAATCAAAATTGGAAAAGAAGACATAAAAGTGACTGTTGGCAGGTGACATGATACTATACATAAAGAATCTTAAAGATGCTACCAGAAAACTACTGAAGCTTATCAATGAATTTGGTAAAGTTGCAGGATACAAAATTAATGCACAGAAATTTCTTGCATTCCTATATGCGAACAATGAAAGATCAGAAAAAGAAATTAAGGAAGCAATCCCATTTACTATTGCATCAAAAAGAATAAAATACCTAGAAATAAATCTACCTAAGGAGACAAAACACCTGTACTCAGAAAACCGTAAGATATTAATGAAAAAGGGAGCTTCAAGATGGCAGAAGAGTAAGACGAGGAGATCAGCTTCCTCTCCACAAATACATCAGAAATACATCTACATGTGCAACACCTCCTACAGAACACCTACTGAATGCTGGCAGAAGACCTCAGACCTCCCAAAAGGCAAGAAACTCCCCCACATACCTGGGTAGGGCAAAAGAAAAATGAAAAAACGGAGACAAAAGAATATGGATGGGACCTGCACCAGTGGGAGGGAGCTGTGAAGGAGGAAAGGTTTCCACACACTAGAAGCCCCTTCACAGGTGGAGACTGCGGGTGGCGGAGGGGGGAGCTTCGGAGCCCCAGAGGAGAGCGCAGCCACAGGGGTGTGGAGGGCAAAGCGGAGAGATCCCCGCACAGAGGATCGGTGCCGACCAGCACTCACCAGCCCGAGAGGCTTGTCTGCTCACCTGCCGGGACGGGCTCGGGCTGGGAGCTGAGGCTCGAGCTTCGGTCGGATCCCAGGGAACGGACTGGGGTTGGCTGCATGAACACAGCCTGAAGGGACTAGTGCACTACAGCTAGCCAGGAGGGAGTCCAAGAAAAAGTCTGGAGCTGCCGAAGAGGCAAGAGACATTTTCATGCCTCTTTGTTTCCTGGTGCGCGAGGAGAGAGGATTAAGAGCGCTGCTTAAAGGAGCTCCAGAGACGGGTGTGAGCCACGGCTATCAGCGAGGACCCCAGAGACTGGCATGAGACACTAAGGCTGCTGCTGCTGCCACCAAGAAGCCTGTGTGCAAGCAAAGGTCACTATCCACACCTCCCCTTCCGGAAGCCTGCGTAGCTCGCCACTGCCAGGGTCCCGTAATCCAGGGAAAACTTCCCCAGGAGAGCACACAGCGTGCTCCACAAGGTTGCAACGTCACGCCAGTCTCTGCTGCCACAGGCTCACCACACATTCCGTACCCCTCCGCCTCCTGGCCTGAGTGAGCCAGAGCCCCCGAATCAGCTGCTCCTTTAACCCCATCCTATCTGAGTGAAGAACAGATGCGCTTAGGTGACCTACACGGAGAGGCGGGTCCAAATCCAAAGCTGAACTCCGGGAGCTGTGCTAACAAAGAAGAGAAAGGGAAATTTCTCCCAGTAGCCTCAGGAGCAGAGGATTAAATCTCCACAATCAACTTGATGTACTCTGCATCTATGGAATACCTGAATAAACAACGAACCATCCGAAACTGAGGATGTGAACTTTGGGAGCAAAGATATATATTTTTTTCCCTTTTTCTCTTTTTGTCAGTGTGTATGTGTATGTTTCTGTTTGTGATTTTGTCTCTATAGCTTTACTTTTACCATTTGTCCTAGGGTTCTGTCTATCCATTTTCTATTTTCCTTTAACTTAAAAAAATTTTTTTCTTAATATTTATTTTTTATTTTAATATCTTTATTTTATTTTACTTTATTTTATTATATTTTTATCTTCTTTCTTTCTTTATATTTATTCTCCCTTTTATTCTGAGCCATGTGGATGAAAGGCTCTTGATGCTCCAGCCAGGAGTCAGGGCTGTGCCTCTGAGGTGGGAGAGCCAAGTTCAGGACACTGGTCCACAAGAGACCTCCCAGCTCCACGTAATATCAAACAGCGAAAATCTCCCAGAGATCTCCATCTCAACACCAAGACCCAGCTTCACTCAACGACCAGCAAGCTACAGTGCTGGACACCCCATGACAAACAACTAGCAAGACAGGAACACAACCCCATCCATTAGCAGAGAGGCTGCCTAAAATCATAATAAGGCCACAGACACCCCAAAACACACCACCAGACGTGGACCTGCCCACCAGAACAGCAAGATCCAGCCTCATCCACCAGAACACAGGCACTAGTCTCCTCCACCAGGAAGCCTACACAACCCACTGAACCAACTTTAGCCACTGGGGACAGACACCAAAAACAACGGGAACTACGAACCTGCAGCCTGCAAAAAGGAGACCCCTAACACAGTAAGTTAAGCAAAATGAGAAGACAGAAAAACACACAGCAGATGAAGGAGCAAGGCAAAAACCCACAAGACCTAACAAATGAAGAGGAAACAGGCAGTCTATCTGAAAAAGAATTCAGAATAATGAGAGTAAAGATGATCCAAAATCTTGGAAATGGAACAGAGAAAATAGAAGAAACGTTTAACAAGGACTTGGAAGAACTAAACAGCAAACAAGCAGCGATGAACAACAAAATAAATGAAATTAAAAATTCTCTAGAAGGGATCAATAGCAGAATAACTGAGGCAGAAGAAGGGATAGGTGACCTGGAAGATAAAATAGTGGAAATAACTACTGCAGAGCAGAATAAAGAAAAAAGAATGAAAAGAACTGAGGACAGCTCAGAGACCTCTGGGACAAAATTAAATGCACCAACATTCGAATTATAGGGGTCCCAGAAGAAGAAGGGAAAAAGAAAGTCACTGAGAAAATACTTGAAGAAATAATTGTTGAAAATTTCCCTAATATGGGAAAGGAAAGAGTTAATCAAGTCCAGGAAGCACAGAGAGTCCCATACAGGATAAATCCAAGTAGAAACACTCCACAGCACAGCTTAATCAAACTATCAAAAATCAAATACAAGAGTCCGGGGAAAAGTCTGGACCTGCCAAAGAGGCAAGAGACTTTTTCTTCCCCCTTTCTTTCCTGGTGCGTGAGGAGAGCGGATTAAAAGCTCTGCTTAAAGGAGCTCCAGAGACAGGCGTGAGCCATGGCTAAAAGCGCGGACATCAGAGACGGGCATGAGACGCTAAGGCTGCTGCTGCCCCAACAAGAAGCCAGTGTGCAACCACAGGTCAGTATCCACACACCCCTTCCAGGGATCCTGTACAGCCCGCCACTGCCAGAGTCCCGGGATCCAGGGACAACTTCCCTGAGAAAATGCAGCACGGCGCGCCTCAGGCTGGTGCAACGTCACGCCGGCCTCTGCCGCCGCAGGCTCACCCCGCACTCCGTACCCCTCCCTACCCCTGGCCTGAGTTAGCCAGAGTCCCCAAAGCAGCAGCTCCTTTAACCCCATCCTGTCTGAGCGAAGAACAGACGCCCTCTGGTAACCTACACGCAGAGGCAGGGCCAAATCCAAAGCTGAGCCCCTGGAGCTGTGAGAACAAAGAAGAGAAAGGGAAATCTCTCCCAGCAGCCTCAGAAGCAGTGGATTAAAGCTCCACAATCAAGTTGATGTACCCTGCATCTGTGGAATACATGAATAGACAACGAATCATCCCAAAATGAGGAGGTGGACTTTGAGAGCAAAATTTATTATTTTTTCCCTGTTTCCTCTTTTTGTGAGTGTGCATCTGTATGCTTCTGTGTGTGATTTTGTCTGTATAGCTTTGCTTTCACCATTTGTCCTAGGTTTCTATCCGTCCGTTTTTTTAATATATTTTTTTCTTTTTTAAAAAAATATTGAAAAAAAAGTTTTTCTTAGTAATTATTTTTTAATTTAATAACTTTATTTTAACTTTTTATTTCTTTCCTTCCTTCCCGCCTTTCTTCCTTCCTGCCTTCCTCCCTCCTTCCCTCCCTCCCTCCCTCCTTTCTTTCTTTCTTTCCTTCTCTCTCTCTCTCTCTCTCTCTCTTTCTTTCTACATTTATTCCTTTTATTCTGAGCCATGTGGATGAAAGGCTCTTGGTGCAGCAGCCAGGAGTCAGAGCTGTGCCTCTCAGGTGGGAGAGCCAACTTCAGGACACTGGTCCACAAGAGACCATCCTGCTCCACATAATATCAAACGGCAATAATCTCCCAGACATCTCCACCTCAATACCAGCACCCAGCTTCACTCAACGACCAGCAAGCTACAGTGCTGGACACCCCATGACAAACAACTAGCAAGACAGGAACACAACCCCATCCATTAGCAGAGAGGCTGCCTAAAATCATAATAAGGCCACAGACACCCCAAAACACACCACCAGACGTGGACCTGCCCACCAGAAAGACAAGATCCAGCCTCATCCACCAGAACACAGGCACTAGTCCCCTCTACCAGGAAGCCTATACAACCCACTGAACCAACTTTAGCCACTGGGGACAGACACCAAAAACAACGGGAACTACGAACCTGCAGCCTGCAAAAAGGAGACCCCAAACACCATAAGATAAGCAAAATGAGAAGACAGAAAAACACACAGCAGATGAAGGAGCAAGGCAAAAACCCAAAAGACCGAACAAATAAAGAGGAAATAGGCAGTCTACCTGAAAAAGAATTCAGATTAATGATAGTAAAGATGATCCAAAATCTTGGAAATAGAATAGACAAAATGCAAGAAACATTTAACAAGGACATAGAAGAACTAAGGATGAAACAAGCAATGATGAACAACACAATAAATGAAATAAAAAAAGACTCTAGATGGGATCAATAGCAGAATAACTGAGGCAGAAGAACGGAGAAGAGACCTGGAATATAAAATAGTGGAAATAACTACTGCAGAGCAGAATAAAGAAAAAAGAATGAAAAGAACTAGGACAGTCTCAGAGACCTCTGGGACAACATTAAATGCACCAACATTTGCATTATAGGGGCTCCAGAAGAAGAAGAGAAAAAGAAAGGGAGTGTGAAAATATTTCAAGAGATGATAGTTGAAAACTTCCCTAATATGGGAAAGGAAATAGTTAATCAAGTCCAGGAAACACAGAGAGCCCCACACATGATAAATCCAAGGAGAAACATGCCAAGACACATATTAATCAAGCTGTCAAAAATTAAATACAAAGAAAACATATTAAAAGCAGCAAGGGAAAAACAACAAATAACACACAAGGGAATCCCCATAAGGGTAACAGCTGATCTTTCAGCAGAAACTCTGTAAGCCAGAAGGGACTGGCAGGACATATTTAAAGTGATGAAGGAGAAAATCCTGCAACCAAGATTACTCTACCCAGCAAGGATCTCATTCAGATTTGATGGAGAAATTAAAACCTTTACAGACAAGCAAAAGCTGAGAGAGTTCAGCACCAGCAAACCAGCTTTACAACAAATGCTAAAGGAACTTCTCAAGGAAAGAAACACAAGAGAAGGATAAAAACCTACAATAACGAACACAAAACAATTAAGAAAATGGGAATAGGAACATACATTTCGATAACTACCTTAAATGTAAATGGACTAAATGCTCCCACCAAAAGACACAGATTGGCTGCATGGATACAAACAAAAGACCCATATATATGCTGTCTACAAGAGACCCACTTCATACCTAGAGACACATACAGCCTGAAAGTAAGGGGATGGAAAAAGATATTCCATGCAAATGGAAAGCAAAAGAATGCTGGAGTAGCAATTCTCATATCAGACAAAACACACTTTAAAATAAACACTATTAGAAGAGACAAAGAAGGACACTACATAGTCATCAAGGGATCGATCCAAGAAGAAGCCATAACTATTGTAAATATTTATGCACCCAACATAGGAACACCTCAATACATAAGGCAAATACTAACAGCCATAAAAGGGGAAATCGACAGTAACATATTCATAGTAGGGTACTTTAACACCCCACTTTCACCAATGGACACATCATGTAAACTGAAAATAAATAAGGAAACACAAGCTTTAAATGATACATTAAACAAGATGGACTTAATTGATAATTATAGGACATTCCATCCAAAAACAACAGAATACAAATTCTTCTCAAGTGCTCATGGAACATTCTCCAGGATAGATCATATCCTGGGTCACAAATCAAGCCTTGGTAAACTGAAGAAAATTGAAATTTTATCAAGTATCATTTCCGACCACAACAATATAAGACTACATATCAATTACAGGAAAAGATCTGTAAAAAGTACAAACACATGGAGGCTAAACATTACACTACTTAATAACGAAGTGATCACTGAAGAAATCGAAGAGGAAATAAAAAAATACGAGAAAACAATGATAATGGAGACACGATGACCCAAAAGCTATGGGATGCACCCAAAGCATTTCTAAGATGGAAGTTTATAGCAATACTATGCTACCTTCAGAAACAGGAAACATCTCGAATAAACAATGTAACCTTGCACCTAAAGCAATTAGAGAAAGAAGAACAAAAAAATCAAAAAGTAAGCAGAAGGAAAGAAATCATAAAAATCAGAACAGAAATAAAGGAAAAAGAAAGGAAGGAAAAGATAGCAAAGATCAATAAAAGTAAAAGCTGGTTCTTTGAGAAGATAAAAAAAATATATAAATCATTAGCCAGACTCATCAAGAAAAAAAGGGAGAAGACTCAAATCAATAGAATTAGAAATGAAAAAGGAGAAGTAACAATTGACACTGCAGAAATACAAAAGATCATGAGAGGTTACTACAAGAAACTCTACACAAATAAAATGGACAACCTAGAAGAAAAGGACAAATTCTAAGAAATGCACAACCTGCCAAGACTGAATCAGGAAGAAATAGAAAATATTAACAGTCCAATCACAAGCACTGAATTTGAGACTGTGAATAAAAATATTCCAACAAACAAAAGCCCAGGACCAGATGGCTTCACAGGGGAATTCTATCAAACATTTAGAGAGGAGCTAACACCTATCCTTGTCAAACTCTTCCAAAATTAGCAGAGGGAGGAACACTCCCAAACTCATTCTACAAGGCCACCATCACCCTGGTACCAAAACGAGAAAAGGATGTCACAAAGAAAACTAAACGCCAATATCACAGATAAACATAGATGCAAAAATCCTCAACAAAGTACTAGCAAACAGAGTCCCACAGCACATTAAAAGGAACATACACCATGAACAAGTGGGGTTTATTCCAGGAATGCAAGGATTCTTCAATATATGCAAATCAATCAATGTGATAAACCATATTAACAAATTGAAGGAGAAAAGCCATATGGTCATCTCAATAGATGCAGAGCAAGCTTTTGACAAAATTCAACACCCATTTTGATAAAATCCCTGAAGAAAGTAGGCAGAGAGGGAACTTTTCTCAACATAATAAGGTCATATATGATGAACCCATAGCCAACAACATCCTCAGTGGTGAAAAACTGAAAGCATTTCCACTAAGATCAGGAACAAGACAAGGTTGCCCGCTCTCACCACTCTTATTCTACATAGTTTTGGAAGTTTTAGCCACAGCAATCAGAGAAGAAAAGGAAATAATAGGAATCCAAATCGGAAAAGAAGAAGTAAAACTGTCACTGTTTGCAGATGACATGATACTATACATAGAGAATCCTAAAGATGCTACCAGAAAACTACTAGAGCTAATCAATGAATTTGGTAAAGTAGCAAGATACAAAATTAATGCACAGAAATCTCTGGCATTCCTATACACTAATGATGAAAAATCTGAAAGTGAAATCAAGAGAGCACTCTCATTTACCATTGCAACAAAAAGAATAAAATATCTAGGACTAAACCTACCTAAGGAGACAAAAGACCTGTATGCAGAAATTATAAGACACTGATGAAAGAAATTAAAGATGATACAAATAGATGGAGAGATATACCATGTTCTTGGATTGGAAGAATCAACATTGTGAAAATGACTCTACTACCCAAAGCAATCTACATATTCAATGCAATCCCTATCAAAACTACCACTGGCATTTTTCACAGAACTAGAAAATAAATTTTCATATGGAAACACAAATGACGCTGAATAGCCAAAACAAACTTGAGAATGAAAAACGGAGCTGGTGGGAGGCTCCCTGACTTCAGATTATACTACAAAGCTACAGTAATCAAGACAGTATGGTACTGGTACAAAAACAGAAATATATATCAATGGAACAGGAGAGAAAGCCCAGAGATACACCCACGCACATATGGTCATCTTATCTTTGATAAAGGAGGCAGGAATGTACAGTGGAGAAAGGACAGCCTCTTCAATAAGTGGTGCTCTGAAAACTGGACAGGTACATGTTAAAGTATGAGGTTAGATCACTCCCTAACACCATACACAAAAATAAGCTCAAAATGGATTAAAGACCTAAATGTAAGGCCAGAAACTATCAAACTCTTAGAGGAAAACATAGGCAGAATACTCTATGACATAAATCACAGCAAGATCCTTTTTGACCCACCTCTTAGATAAATGGAAATAAAAACAAAAATAAACGAATGGGACCTAATGAAACTTCAAAGCGATTGCACAGCAAAGGAAACCATTAACAAGACCAAAAGACAACCCTCAGAATGGGAGAAAATATTTGCCAATGAAGCAACTGCCAAAGGATTAATCTCCAAAATTTATAAGCAGCTCATGCAGCTCACTAACAAAGAAAAACAAACAACCCAATCCAAAAATGGGCAGAAGACCTAAATAGACATTTCTCCAAAGAAGATATACAGACTGCCAACAAACACATGAAAGAATGCTCAACATCATTAATCTTTAGAGAAATGCATATCAAAACTACAATGAGATATCATCTCACACTGGTCAGAATGGCCATCAACAAAAAATCTAGAAAAAATAAATGCTGGAGAGGGTGTGGAGAAAATGGAACACTCTTGAACTGCTGGTGGAACTGTGAATTGGTACAGCCCCTATGGAGAACAGTATGGAGGTTCCTTAAAAAACTACAAATAGAACTACAATATGACCCAGCAATCCTGCTACTGGGCATATACCCTGAGAAAACCATAATTGAAAAACAGTCATGTACCAAAATGTTCATTGCAGCTCTATTTACAATAGCCATGACATGGAAACAACCTAAGTGTCCATCATCCAAAGAGTGGATAAAGAAGATGTGATACATATATACAATGGAATATTACTCAGCCGTAATAAGAAATGAAATTGAGCAATTTGTAATGAGGTGGATGCAACTAGAGTCTGTCATACAGAGTGAAGTAAGTCAGAAAGAGAAAGACAAACACCATATGCTAACACATATATGTGGAATTTAAGGAAAAAAATGTCATGAAAAACCTAAGGTTAAGACAGTAATAAAGAGACAGACCTACTAGAGAATGGACTTGAGGATATGGGGAGGGGGAAGGGTAAGCTGTGACAAAGCGAGAGAGTGGCATGGACATATATACACTACCAAACATAAAATAGATAGCTAGTGGGAAGCAGCCGCATAGCACAGGGAGATCAGCTCGGTGCTTTTTGACCACATAGAGTGGTGGGATAGGGAGTGTGGGAGAGAGGGAGATGCAAGAGGGAAGGGATATGGGAACATATGTATATGTATAACTGATTCACTTTGTTATAAAGCAGAAACTAACACACCACTGTAAAGCAATTATACTCCAATAAAGATATAAAAAAATAAATACAAAGAAAAAAATATTAAAAGCAGCAAGGGAAAAAAATATATAACACACAAGGGAATCCACATAAGGTTAACAGCTGATCTTTCAGCAGAAACTCTGCAAGCTAGAAGGGAGTGGCAGGACATATTTAAAGTGATGAAGGAGAAAAACCTACGACCAAGATTACTCTACCCAACAAGAATCTCATTCAGATTTGATGGAGAAATTGAAACCTTTACAGACAAACAAAAGCTAAGAGAATTCAGCAGCACCAAACCAGCTTTACAACAAATGCTACAGGAACTTCTCTAGGCAGAAACCCAAGAGAAGGGAAAGACCTGCAAGAGCAAACCCAAAACAATTAAGGAAATGGTAATATGAACATATATCTCGATAATTACCTTAAATGTAAATGGACTAAATGCTGCAACCTAAAGACATAGATTGGCTGAATGGATAGAAACACAAGACACATATATATGCTGTCTACAAGAGACCCACTTCAGACCAGGAGACACATACAGAATGAAAGTGAGGAGATGGAAGAAGATATTCCATGCAAATGGAAATCAAAAGAAACCTGGAGTAGCAATACTCATATGAGAAAAAATAGACTATAAATAAGGACTATTACAAGAGACAAATAAGGACACTACATAATGATCAAGGGATTGATCCATCAAGAAGATATTACGATTGTAAATATTTATGCAATCAAAAGAGGAACACATCAATACATAATGCAAATACTAACAGCCATAAAAGGGGAAATCGACAGTAACACATTCATAGTAGTGGACTTTAACACCCCACTTTCACCAATGGACAGATCATCGAAAATGAAAATAAATAAGGAAACACAAGCTTTAAATGATACATTAAACTATATGGACTTAATTGATATTTATAGGATATTCCATCCAAAAACAACAGAATACACATTCTTCTCAAGTGCTCATGGAACGTTCTCCAGGATACATCAATCTTGGGTCACAAATCAAGCCTTGGTAAATTTAAGGAAATTGAAATCATATCAGGTATCTTATTTGACCACAACACTATGAGACTACATATCAATTACAGGAAAAAATCTGTAAAACATACTAACACATGGAGGCTAAACAATACACTACTTAATAACCAAGAGATCACTAAAGAAATCAAAGAGGAAATCAAAAAATACCTAGAAAAAAATAACAATGAAAAAACGATGACCCAAAACCTATGGGATGCAGCAAAAGCAGTTCTTAGAGGGAACTTTATAGCAATACAATCCTACCTTGGGAAACAAGAAACATCTCAAATCAACAACCTAACCTTACACCTAAAGCAATTAGAGAAAGAAGAATAAAAATAACCCAAAGTTAGCAGAAGGAAAGAAAACATAAAGATCAGATGAGAAATAAATGTAAAAGAGGTGAAGGAAACAATAGCAAAGATCCGTAAAACCTAAAGCTGGTACTTTGAGAAGATAAACAAAATTGATAAACCATTAGGCAGACTCATCAAGAAAAAAAAGGGAGAAGACTCAAATCAATAGAATTAGAAATGAAAAAGGAGAAGTAACAACTGACACCGCAGAAATACAAAGGATCATGAGAGATTACTACAAGCAACTCTATGCCAATAAAATGGACAACCTGGAAGAAATAGACAAATTCTTAGAAATGCACAACTTTTGGAGACTGAACCAGGGAGAAATAGAAAATATGAACAGTCCAATCACAAGCATTGAAATTGTAACTGTGATTAAAAATCTTCCAACAAACAAAAGCCCAGGACCAGATGGATTCACAGGCGAATTCTATGAAACATTTAGAGAAGAGCTAACACCTATCCTTGTCAAACTCTTCCACAATATAGCAGAGGGAGGAAAACTCCCAAACTCATTCTACGAGGCCATCATCACCCTGATACCAAAACCAGATGAACATGTCACAAAGAAAGAAAACTACAGGCTAATATCGCTGATGAACATAGAGGCAAAAATCCTCAACAAAATACTAGCAAACAGAGCTTCCCTGGTGGTGCAGAGGTTGAGAGTCTGCCTGCCGATGCAGCAGACATGGGTTCATGCCCCGGTCTGGGAAGATCCCACATGCCGTGGAGCGGCTGGGCCCGTGAGCCATGTCCGCTGAGCCTGGGCGTCTGGAGCCTGTGCTCCACAATGGGAGAGTCCAAAACAGTGAGAGGTCTGCGTACCGCAAAAAAATTAAAAAATAAAGGCAAACAGAATCTAACAGTACATAAAAGGATCATACACCATGATCAAGTGGGATTTATCCCAGGAATGCAAAGATTCTTCAATATATGCATATCAATCAATGTGATACACCATATTAACAAATTGAACTAGAAAACCCATATGATCACCTCAAGAGATGCAGAAAAAGCGCTCGACAAAATTCAGCACCAATTTATGATAAAAAATCCTCCAGAAAGTAGGCATAGAGGGAACTTTCCAAAACATAATAAAGGCCATATATGAAAAACCCACAGCCAACATCGTCCTCAATAGTGAAAAACTGCAACCATTTCCACTAACATCAGGAAAAAGACAAGGTTGCCCACTCTCACCTCTATTATTCAACATAGCTTTGGAAGTTTTAGCCACAGCAATCATTGAAGAAAAAGAAATAAAAGGAATCCAAATTGGAAAATAACAAGCAAAGCTGTCACTGTTTGCAGATTACATGTTACTATACATAGAGAATCCTAAAGATGCTACCAGAAAACTGCTAGAGCTAATCAATGAATTCGGTAAAGTAGTAGGGTACAAAATTAATGCACAGAAATCTCTTGCATTTCTATACACTAATGATGAAAAATCTGAAAGTGAAACAAGGAAACCCTCCCATTTACCATTGTAACAAAATAATAAAATATCTAGGAATAAACCTACCTAAGGAGACAAAAGACCTGTATGCAGAAAATTACAAGACACTGGTGAAACCAATTAAAGATGATACAAATAGATGGAGAGATATACCATGTTCTTGGATTGGAAGAATCAACATTGTGAAAATGACTCTACTACCCAAAGCAATCTGCACATTCAATGCAATCCCTATCAAACTACCCCTGGCATTTTTCACAGAGCTAGAACAAAATATTCCACAATTTGTATGGAAACAAAAATGACCCTGATAGCGAAAGCAATCTTGAGAAAGAAAAATGGAGCTGGCGGGATCAGACTGCCTTACTTCAGATTATACTACAAAGCTACAGTAATCAAGACAGTATGGTACTGGCACAAAAACAGAAATAGAGATCAATGGAACAGGATAGAAAACCCAGAGATAAACCCACGCACATATGGTCACCTTATCTTTGGTAAAGGAGGCAGGAATGTACAGTGGAGAAAGGACAGCCTCTTCAATAAATGGTGCAGGGAAAACTGGACAGGTACATATACAAATATAAAATTCAAACACTCTGTAACACCATATACAACAATAAACTCAAAATGGATTGAAGACCTAAATGTAAGGCCAGAAACTATCAAACTCTTAGAGGAAAACATAGGCAGAACACTGTATGACATAAATCACAGCAGGATCCTTTTTGACCCACCTCCTAGAGAACTGGAAATAAAAACAAAAATAAACAAATGGGACCTAATGAAACTTAAAAGCTTTTGCACAGCAAAGGAAACCATAAACAAGACAAAAAGGTAACCCTCAGAATGGGAGAAAATATTTGCCAATGAAGCAACTGCCAAAGGATTAATCTCCAAAATTTACAAGCAGCTCATGCAGCTCAATATCAAAAAAATAATCAACCCATTCCAGATATGGGCAGAAGACCTAAATAGACATTTGTCCAAAGAAGATATAAAGATTGCCAACAAACACATGAAAGGATGCTCAACATCATTAATCATTAGAGAAATGCAAATCAAAACTACAATGATGGGATCCCCTGGTGGTGCAGTGGTTGAGAATCCGCCTGCCGATGCAGGGGATACGGGTTCGTGCCCCGTTCTGGGAGGATCCTACATGCCGTGGAGCACCTGGGCCCGTGAGCCATGGCCGCTGAGCCTGCACGTCCAGAGCCTGTGCTCCGCAACGGAAGAGGCTACAAGAGTGAGAGGCCCGCGTACAGCCAAAAAAAAAAAAAAAAAACTACAATGAGATATCATCTCACACCGGTCAGAATGGTCATCATCAAAAAATCTACAAACAATAAATCCTGGAGAGGGTGTGGAGAAAAGGGAACACTGTTGCACTGTTGGTGGAAATGTAAATTGATAGAGCCACTATGGAGAACAGAATGGAGGTTTCTTAAAAAACTAAAAATAAAACTACCATATGACACAGCAATCCTACTACTGGGCATATGCCCTGAGAAAACCAGAATTCAAAGAGTCATGTACCAAAATGTTCATTGCAGCTGTATTTACAATAGTCATGACATGGAAGCAACCTAAGTGTCCATCAACAGATGAATGGATAAAGAAGATGTGGCACATATATACAATTGAATATTACTCAGCCATAAAAATAAATGAAACTGAGTTATTTGTAGTGAGGTGGATGGACCTAGAGTCTGTCATACAGAGTGAAGTAAGTCAGAAAGAGAAAAACAGATACCGTAAGCTAACACATATATATAGAATCTAAGAAAAAAAAATGTTCATGAAGAACCTATGGGCAAGACGGGAATAAAGACACAGACCTACTAGAGAATGGACTTGAGTATATGGGGAGGGGGAAGGGTAAGCTGTGACAAAGTGAGAGAGTGGCATGGACATATATACACTACCAAATGTAAAATAGATAGCTAGTGGGAAGCAGCCGCATAGCACAGGGAGATCAGCTCGGTGCTTTGTGACCACCTAGAGGGGTGAGATAGGGAGTGTGGGAGGGAGGGAGACACAAGAGAGAAGAGACATGGGAACATATATATATGTATAACTGATGCACTTTTTTATAAAGCAGAAATAACACACCATTGTAAAGCAATTATACTCCAATAAAGATGTTTAAAAAAATTTTTAAAAACTATTAATAATAGGGCTGCATGCTTGTAAAACCTTTCTGGAGGACTCACTGGCAATGTCTATCAAAAGCCTATCAACATCACATAACTTTTTTTAAAAAAATTATTTTTGGCTGTGTTGTGTCTTCATTGCTGCGTGCAGGCTTTCTCTAGTTGTGGTGAGCAGGGGCTGCTCTTTGTTGTGGTGTGCGGGCTTCTCATTGTGGTGGCTTCTCTTGCTGCAGAGCACGGGCTCTGGGTGCACGGGCTCAGTAGTTGTGGCTCGCAGGCTCAGTAGCTGTGGCTCGTGGGCTCTAGAGTGCAGGCTCAGTAGTTGTGGTGCACGGGCTTAGTTGCTCTGCGGCACGTGGGATCTTCCCAGACCAGGGCTCGAGCCCGTGTCCCCCGCATTGGCAGGCAGATTCTTGACCACTGCACCACCAGGGAAGTCCCTCACATAACTTTTAACCAGCTAACCCGTTCATTTCTGGGGACCGTGGAGTAGAAAATCTCAGCTGTACACAAATAGGTAATCCTCATCCCTGTTCTGTGAGGTAGGTGTGGATTCTGTTACGATGAGGAAACTAAAGCCCTGAAAGATGCAGGCCCTTCACTAAGAGCAGGGGGCTGCAAGCAGGTTGTAGGACTCCAGCGTCAATGCCGGACCATCAGCTTGCCCTGTCTGCACAGGCAACACTGGGAGATGCCGCCATGTCAGCTGCGGTGCAGCAAGCTGCTGAGATCAAAATTACCTTTTATTTGGGGCTCTTCTGAATTTTCCAGATTTTCTACTGTGAATACGTATTAATTCATAATGAGAGAACTTTTAAAGTTATCTTTTGAAAATGTAATGAATGAGTAAGCATATCAAATGAACAGCTTGTAAATTTATTTTAGACAAGACTTGGTAAATGCCCCCAACTTAATGAGATTGTCTAGTATACATTCACAGGACTGGAATGCAATAAAGCAGTGACTAACGGATCATAACCTGATTTCTGAATAAAGGATGTGCTGACAGAAGGATACTGACCTGCATACTGTTTAGAAAAGGAAAGCCAAAGAGAACAGCTTCATTGGTGTTGATCTAATAGAGAAAAAGCTATGAACTCAGCAGCTGGAGCTGGACAGAGCTGCCCCTGCAGGACCCCGAGCTCCCCGGCATGCTGTGATTCTGGGCTCCCTAAGCAGGCTTCCATCCGTCACACGGCTCCTCTTCAGGGGGATGCACATCAGTCAGCCTCGTCTCCTGTTAACTGTAGCCCCACTGAGCTGAGGACTGTCTCGGAAGAGCCCTGGTGCCTCAGAGACAGCAAACAGACCAGGTGCATGGCCTCGCCAGGGATTAAGCCAGACCCAAAGCTCAGCTCACCTCTACACTCTCCCATAAACTCCTCAACCAGGAAGGGCAGATTGAGTGGAGTTTTCTGCTTACAGCAGGAGGCATCTGCACTGTTGGATGGAGCCCATTCTGCAACACAGCAGTTCTCATGAAGACGTTCTTGCTCATCTCTAACCTAAAGTAATGATAGTACCAATGAAGCCCATTTCCTCTCGTTGTGTCCTAGGTAAAGATGAAGAAAAGCAATCAACTATTGTCTTTAAGAAACGTCTTTGTACATTCCTTAACTTCCTGATTACAAAAATAAAATATTCTAACTATTAAAAAGTCAAAAAAAAAGCAGAAACTAACACACCATTGTAAAGCAATTATACTCAAATAAAGATGTTTAAAAAAAAACAGTATGGTACTGGCACAGAAATATAGATCAATGGAACAGGATAGAAAGTCCAGAGATAAACCCACATACCTATGGTCAATTACTCCATGACAGGAGGCAAGAATGTGCAATGGAGAAAAGACCATCTCTTTAATAAGTGGTGCTGGAAAAATTGGACAGCTACATGTAAAAGAATGAAATTAGAAAACTCCCTAACACCATACACAAAAATAAACACAGGGGCTTCCCTGGTGGCGTAGTGGTTGGGAGTCTGCCTGTTGATGCAGGGGACATAGGTGCATGCCCCAGTCCAGGAAGATCCCACATGCTGTGGAGCGGCTGGGCCCGTGAGCCACGGCTGCTGAGCCTGTGCGTCTGGAGCCTGTGCTCCGCAACGGGAGAGGCCACAGCAGTGAGAGGCCCATGTACCGCAAAATAAATAAATAAATAAATAAATAAATAAATAAGCTCAGAGTGGTTTAAAGGCTTAAATGTAAGGCTGGATAATATAAAACTCTTAGAGGAAAACAGAGGCAGAACACTCTATGACGTAAGTCACAGCAAGGTCTTTTCTGACCCACCTCCTAGAGTAGTGAAAATAAAAACAAAAATAAACAAATGGGACCTAATTAAAATTAAAAGCTTCTGCACAGCAAAGGAAACCATAAACAAAATGAAAAGACAACTCAAAAAATGGGAGAAAATATTTCCAAACGAAGTATCCAACAAGGGATTAATTTCCAAAACATACAAATAGCTCATGCACCTCAATATCAAAAAAACAAACAACCCAATGAAAAAATGGGTGGAAGACCTAAATAGACATTTCTCCAAAGAAGCCAGATAGATGGCCGAAAAGCACATGAAAAGGTGCTCAACAGCACTAATTACTGGAGAATGCAAATCAAACCTATAATGAGGTATCACCTCACACTGGTCAGAATGGCCATCATCAAAAAATCTACAAACAATAAATGCTGGAGAGGGTGTGGAGAAAAGGGAACCCTCCTACATTGTTGGTGGGAATGTAAATTGGTACAGCTACTATGGAGAACAGTATGAAGGTTCCTTAAAAAATCTAAAAATAGAATTACCATATGATCCAGAAATCCCACTTCTGCACATGAGAAAACCATAATTCGAAAAGATACATGCACCCCAATGTTCATTGCAACACTATTTACAATAGACAGGACATGGAAGCAACTTAAATATCCATCAACAGAGGAAGGGATAAAGAAGATTTGGTACATATATACAACAGAAAATTTCTCAGCCATAAAAAAGAACAAAACAATGCCATTTGCAGCAATGTGGATGGACCTAGAGATTGTCATACTGAATGAAGTAAGTCAGACAGAGAAGGACAAATATCATATGATATCACTTATATGTGGAATCTAAAAAAGGAAAAAAAGGTATAAATGAACTTATTTACAAAACAGAAATAGAGTTACAGATGTAGAAAACAATCTTATGGTTACAAGGGAGGAAGGGAGGAGGGAATAAGTAGGATACTGGGATTGACAAGCTCACATTACTATATATAAAATAGAAAACTAATAAGGACCTACTGTATAGCACAGGGAACTCTACCCAATACTCTGTAATGACCTATATGGGAAAAGAATCTTAAAAAGAGTGGATATATGTATATGTATAACTGATTCACTTTTCTATATAGCAGAAAGTAACACAACCTTTTAAATCAACTATACTCCAATAAAAATTTTAAAATAAAATAAAATTTCCCTGAGGTAACAGCACAAGAAAAAATATCAAGCTGATAAAAGCAAGTGGGTTACCCAGTCTTCAGAACATAGCAAAATTCTTATTTCCCCTGAGGCAGAGAATAGTATAAAACAGAGAAGTGTCTATGACATGAATCAAAAAGACAGTGATAAACGGAAGCATTAGAATCAAATAATTTCAGGGGAGAAAGGGATCTTATCTATCTACTCCAACTATTCTAGCATGAGTAGATAAATCCAGTTGCCAAATCTAATAGGTATACATAAGCCCCTTCTTGTTTCTCTTGTGTGCAGTTTTGAGAGTGAGCATTGACTATTCTCTCTTTTCAGAAACCACACACACACACACACACACACGCTTGGAGCTAATACCCTTAGTTCTGGTGTTTTTGTCTAGATTTTGGCCCCATTCACATCTGGCTTTATGAGTCAGCACTACTTCCAGGTGAGTCTCCACTGGGCCATGAGGTTATATTTTTAATGCACAAATCACTATAGCTCATGTCTCCAACTCATGTAATGGTATAATCTAGTTTTTGCCAGATTCCTCTCCATAGGTACTTTGGAGATCTTCAGTGTACCTCTTCATGGATTTACATTGGTTACCATCTGAATGTGAACTGCTGCTCTGCTCTTTATACACACCTCTGTCCACTTCATTGTGAGTCACGTTTGAAGGGCATCCCTCTGGCTGCTGTCCCCTATACTGTCTCCCTGCAAGTGGAGGGTGAGGGGACAATACCCTCACATGAGGTGTTCCATCCTCATGACCTAAATTACAATTCTCTCTAGGACAGATCACATGCTGGGTCACAAAGCAAACCTTAGTAAATTTAAGAAAATTGAAATTATATCAAGCATCTTTTCTGACCACAGTGCTATGAGATTAGAAATCAACTACAAGAAAAAAATCTGTAAAAAACACAAACACATGGAGGCTAAACAATATGTTAATAAACAACCAATGGATCACTGAAGAAATCAAAGAAGAAATCAAAAAATACCTAGAGACAAATGAAAAAGAAAGTATGATGATCTAAAACCTATGGGGTACAGCAAAAGCAGTTCTAAGAGGGAAGTGCAAACCTAAAACTACTAGAGAAAGAAGAAATACAAAACCCGAAGTTAGTAGAAGGAAACAAATCATAAAATCAGAGCAGATAAATAAAATAGAAACCAAAAAAAAATTGGAAAAGATCAATGAGACTAAAATCTGGTTCTTTGAAAAGATAAAAAATTGATAAACCTTTAGCCAGACTCAAAAAGAAAAAAAAGGAACAGGCTCAAATCAATAAAATCAGAAACAAAAATGGAGAGGTTAAAACTGACACCACAGAAATACAAAGGATCATGAGAGACTACTACAAGCAACTCTATGCCAATAAAATGGACAACCTAGAACAAATGGACAAATTCTTAGAATGGTACAATCTTGCAAGGCTGAACCAGGAAGAAATAGAAAGTGTAAACAGACCAATCACAACTACTGAAATTGAAACTGTGATTTAAAAACTTCCAACAGACACAAGTCCAGGACCAGATGGCTTCACAGGAAAATTCTATCAAACATTTAGAGAAGAGTTAACACCTATACTTCTGAAACTATTCCAAAAACTTGCAGAGGAAGGAACACTCCCAAACTCATTCTATGAGGCCACCATCACCCTGATACCAAACCAGACAAAGATACCACAAAAAAAGAAAATTATAACTATTATAGTTATAGTTCATAACACTGATGAACACAGACTGAAAAATCCTCAACAAAATACTAGCAAATAAAATCCAATACTATACTAAAAGGATCATAAACAATGATCAAGTGAGATTTATCCTGGGGGGCAAGGATTTTTCAATATCCACATATGATTCATTGTGATACACTACAATAACAAACTGAAGAAATAAAACCATATGATCATCTCAATAGATGCAGAAAAAGCTGTTGCCAAAATTCAACACCCATTTATCATAAAAACTCTGCAGAAAGTGGGCATAGAGGGAACTTACCTCAACAAAATAAAGGCCATATATGAAAAACTCACAGCTAACATCATTCTCATGGTGAAAACCTTAAAGCATTTTCTCTAAGATCAGAAAAAAGACAAGGATGTCCACTCTTGCCACTTTGATTCAACATAGTTTTGGAAGTCCTAGCCACAGCAATCAGAGAAGAAAAAGAAATAAAAGGAATCCAAGTTGGAAAATAAGAAGTAAAGCTGTCACTGTTTGCAGATGACATGATACTATACATAGAAAATCCTAAAGATACTACCAGAAAACTACTAGAGCCCATCAATGAATTCAGTAAGGTTGCAGGATACAAAATTAATACACAGAATCTCTTGCATCCCTATATGTTAACGATGAAAGGTCAGAAAGAGAAATTAAGGAAACAATCCCATTTACTATTACATCAAAAAGAATAAAATTCCTAGGAATTAACCTTCCTAAGGAGGCAAAAGACTTGTACTCTGAAAACTATAAGATGCTGATAGAAGAAATTAAGACGACACAAACATGGAAATATATACCATGTTCTTGGATTAGAAGAATCCATATTGTCAAAATGACTATACTACCTAAGGCAATCTACAGATTCAATTCAATCCCTATCAAATTACCAATGGCATTTTTCACAGAACTAGAACAAAAATTTTACAGTTTGTGTGGAAACATACAAGACCCTGAATAGCCAAAGCAATCCTGAGAAAGAAATACAGAGCTGGAGGAATCAGGCTCCCTGACTTCAGACTATGCTACAAAGCTACAGTAATCAAAACAGTATAGCACTGGCACAAAAACAGAAATATATATCAATGGAACAGGATAGAAAGTCTAGAGATAAACCCACACACACCTATGGTCACCTAATCTATGACAAAGAAGGCAAGACTATACAATGGAGAACAGACAGTCTCTTCAATAAGTGGTGCTGGGAAAACTGGACAGCTACATGGAAAAGAATGAAATTAGAATATTCCCTAACACCATACACAAAAATAAATTCAAAATGGATTAAAGACCTAAATGTAACGCCAGACACTATAAAACTCTTAGAGGAAAACATAGGCAGAACACTCTTTGACATAAATCACAGCAATATCTTTTTTGATCCACCTCCTAGAGTAATGAAAATAAAAAAATAAACAAATTGGACCTAATTAAACTTAAAAGATATTGCACAGCAAAGGAAGCCATAAACAAACAAACAAAAAAGACAACCCACAGACTGGGAAAAAATATTTGCAAATGATATGACCAACAAGGGATTAATCTCCAAAATATACAAATAGCTCATGCAACCCAATACCAGAAAAAAACAAACAAGCCAATCAAAAAGTGGGCAGAAGAGCTAAATAGACATTTCTCCAAAGAAGACAGGCAGATGGCCAAAATCATGTGAAAAGATGCTCAACATCACTAATTATTATCAAAATGCAAATCAAAACACAATGAGATATCACCTCACACCAGTCAGCATGGCCATCATCAAAAAGTCTACAAACAATTCTGGAGAGGGTGTGGAGAAAAGGGAACTCTCCTACCTTGTTGGTGGGAATGTAAATTGGTACAACCACTCTGGAGAACAGTATGGAGGTTATTTAGAAAACTAAATATAGAACTACCATATGATCCAGCAATCCTACTCCTGGAGAAAACTATAATTTGAAAAGATACATGCACCCTAATGTTCACTGCAGCATTATTTACAATAGCCAAGACATGGAAGCACTATAACGTCCATCGACAGAAGATAAAGAAGATGTGGTACGTATATACAATGGAATATTACTCTGCCATAAAATAAGGAACAAAATAATGCCATTTACAGCAACATGGATGGACGTGGAGATTATCATACTAAGTGAATTAAGTCAGTCAGAGATATGATATCACTTATACATGGAATCTTTAAAAAATGATACAAATGAACTTACTTACAAAACAGAAACAGACTCACAGACTTTGATAACAAACTTATGATTACCAAAGGGAAAGGTGGGAGTGGGATAAATTAGGAGTTCGGGACTAACATATACACACACTATATATAAAATAGATAATCAACAAGGACCTACAGTATAGCAAAGGGATCTCTACTCAATATTCTGTAATAATCTATTTGTGAAAAGAATCTGGAAAAGAATGGATATATGTATATGTATAACTGAATCACTTTGCTGTACACCTGAAGCTAACCAAACATTGTAAATCAATTATACCCAAGTATAAAATAAAAATTAAATTTAAAAAAATGAAAACAAAAAATAAATTGCCAACATGTAATAAAACAAGTTACTGATCATTTTTCTCCATACTCAGTGTATGAAAATATAATGAAATGTCTTAAATAAGTTAATGATCTTTTAAAATGCTTATCTGTACCCTTGTATGTTTTGTCCAGACATGAAATCTGAGGATAATTAAAATTCATGCCAATTTTGGAATGTTAGGAACAAATCACATGAGTGAAAATCTTCCAAGAGTTTAAAAACAAAATTCACAAAAGGAGTCATTAAAATTGTACTGTCAACAAATTTTTTAAAAGTCTCCTCCTATGCATATCACATTTAAAGTGCAGAAAACCAAAAATATTCAAATAAGCCAAAGGGGAAAAACACCTTGCCTATAGAGGAACAAGTATAAGAATTACAGTGGATTTGTTATCTGAAACTATGCAAGCAAGAAAAAAGTGGAATCAAATATTTAAAGTGTTGAAAAAAAAATCACCCATGTAGAATTCCATATCCAGTGAAATTATCCTTCAAAAGCAAAAAAGAGATAAAGACTCTCTCAGACAAACAAATTTATTTGCAAATTTATTGCCAGATCACCTACACTGTAAGAAATGTTAAAAGAAGTTCTTCAGAAAGATGAAAACGGTGTGAGTCAGAAACTTGGATCTACATAAAAAAAGGAAGAACATCAAAGAAGGAATAAATGAAGCTAAAATAGCATGTTTTATTTTTCTTATTCTTAGTTGATCTAATAGATAACTGTTTGAAGTAATATTAGAAACAAGGTACTGAGTGATAATAAGGTATGGATACATGAAATGAATAACAGCAATGTTGTAAGATACAGGAGGAAGGGGTTGGGATATATCTCAGCATCTTTACTTTCTTGAAACTCATCACTTGCAGTCCAGTACTTTGGAAAATGGACCTTTGTGACTGACTTGATAAACTACTAGAATATTTTCACTTTGGGATCTTAATTTAGTCTTAAGAGATTTTTCAAATTTGCAAATTTTCTAACTTTTATTTGCAGTACAAGTATCTCCACAACCTTCAAGAAAAGTCCTAATCTTATACATTGTAAAGTCAACTTTTATTTGTTCCTTTTCCCATAATACTATGTTTGGAAACTGGAACGATTATAAATCTCTGAAACTTCAAATTCTTCTCAGACTCTCTTTTGGTAAAACTGGAAACCAGGGGTGTGTGGAGGTCACCAACTATTAGGATTCCTTAGGTGCACTAAACTAAATTACCACCATTTTGTCTGGGTTTGCCATTAGGTAATTTTCATCATTGCATCCAAGCTAGATCTTATCACTTTTTACAAATTTTCAGTGACAATCATGTTTATTGAGTTCTCAGTGGAGTGTGGGTGTTATGTCATGGTACCCTTAAATTATTTATACTTTAAGAGATAGCTTTGAATCAAAGTTGACATTTGAACCCAATTTCTTTTAGAGCACATTTTAAATCCCTGTTACTGTTAAATGAGTTATTCTTATTGTTTTCTCCACAAATCAAAAGTGATAGGTAGGGGCTTCCCTGGTGGCACAGTGGTTGAGAGTCCGCCTGCCAATGCAGGGGACACAGGTTCGTGCCCTGGTCCGGGAAGATCCCACATGTCACGGGGCGGCTGGGCCCATGAGCCATGGCTGCTGAGCCTGCGCGTCCAGAGCCTGTGCTCCACAACGGGAAAGGCCACAACAGTGAGAGGCCCACATACAGCAAAAAAAAAAGTGATAGGTAGGCTTGTTTTTCTTTTAAAATTATCTGTTGTCTTTTGTAATTTTCCATAGGCAAGAATGAAATTGGAAATCTATAGCCATAGCAATTTAAAAAATTGTATAGTTATTATGTCAACATGCTGCAGAGACAACATCACAAGCAACTTGCTTTGGAACACCTGCCAAAAATATTTTTGCCATAAAAGATATAATTTTTCTACTGGATATTTATAAAAGTAAGTAAACACATGCCCTACCATGAGACAGTCTCCTTTCAGGAAAACACAAAGGAAACCTGCATTAGAGGTAAAACAACAACAATGAAAACAGGAATCCAATTCATTTCATTTTCCAGAGAGATTTGTGCAGAGTAATCGATATTTTTCAAACATACCATTATTCAGTAACTTTCCAGCTTTATTTGGTTTTTTTTCCCCTACAAAATAGCATAAACAAATGTACTCTTTAAGGTTATGACAATTCGTTCTTCATTCTCCATTCTCTAGAGCTCAATTAATGAGGTCTTATATACCTTATTTTTATGGCACATATATGTTCAGTTTGGAATTATTAACAGAATAGGGCTAAATTCACCTTTTATTGGGTGGTGTATGAAAAGTCTTGAATGGATGTGATTTAAAATCAGCCCCTCTTAATGCCAATTCCCTGGAGCTAAGTGGGTTTATATTGGGTATTTAGAAATGCTTTATAATAAAGAATGTAAACAGTGTTTGGTACAGTACTCAGTTTATATAATTACCATTCCTGTAAGGTGCACAATTCATGGTCGAAATGACCATCTAAGGAATATAGGCTGCCTGCTGTTGAAGGTCCCCCAAATGGCTATATCATTTGGAGGTTTTCCATGTAGGTGACTGAAGGGTATCCTGACAGTACTGGCCCTGGGCTCTGTATCGTAGTTGGGCTAACCTGGTAGGCTTCAATTCCCAGGCTCCCAGCCAGCTGGCTGTGGCTAATGGGAGGTGCTGGTGGGAGTTAGGAGGGCAGGAGGAAGGGAGAAGCCAGGGTATTTCTGCAGCTAGGTCTCCTTCACTGCTCTAGTTCATGTTAAACAGGTCTTCTTGGTTTCAGCTTCTTCCAGGTAACTCAGGCCCCTGGGCTCTGATAACAACCTTCGTCCCTCCAAGCTAAGGGTGAGAGTAACTTCTTACTATGGCTAATCTCTGGGCTGTTTCCCAGTTTAGGGTTGGCATCACAGATCCTCTCTCACCTTGTAACAACCCCCTGTATATGATTCCAGAACACTTAAGTAGTTTCTGTTTTCTTAGACCTGACTAATACATTGACTAACCTGAGAAGGTAAAAGACATTTGTTAGAAGACTGCTGGAGTCATTTACAAATTGAACAGAGAGCTGAACAAAGAGCTTGGGAATATACAAACTAGGACAGTTTTAGGAAACACAGTATTAGGAATTCAAGGACAATCTCTTGAGCATTGCCATCAGATGACTCAGCTCCAACTACCTTCTGCCTCGTGTGCATCTCCACTGGAGAGTCAAATTTCCAGAAGAGGGAACTTCATCAGTCAAGCTTGAGGTGCAGGTCTATCCCTGTGATGGTGGTGGTGGTGGTGGTGATGTTTGAGAGAGCCAAAAGAATCCCAAAGAATGAAAGGCAGAAGTGTTTCTCAGAGGATAGGTTTCCAGAAAGACAAAATAACAGATGTCCACTACCGTAACATTGACCTTGCTATCAGATTTTGGTCCTGAATCTTATATGGTCAGGACACTGATTTTGTGGGCACTCTGAGAATGAGAACATGTCCCAGGAACAGACTCATATTAATAAGGTTTGCAGAGATTGAGTTTATCAAAAGGCTAGTTTACTCATTTATAATAAAAAATATAACTGTCAAATAAACTAGATGCTTAAGATGGCATTCTTTCCTTTTAGTGAAACCATGTGGAAATCAGATAGTAGAAAATTAATTTGTGAGCATGAAATTAGACCAAAGGTATTCTCTGAGAAGTGTTTCAAGTAACATGTATCTTGACTATTGAGACATCCTGAGAGGTGTCTGTCCACTAAAGTAATCTGAGATACTATTACTCACCGTTGCAGGTTGGGTTCTCAGGAAGTAATGCTGAGACAATTTGGGGTGCACTGTATTTGTTAGAAATCAAACCTGTGAAAGAAAGGGGGAGGAAGCAGGATGGGTTAAAGTGAGAAGGTAAACTATGAGACAGACCTAGCAAAGCCTTAGCCCACCGAGTAGGGAGCTTGGATCACGTCCTACCCATCTGCATGGTCCAGTGCGGGGTCAAGATAGCAGGCCTTTGGGCTTCCCTGCCTGGTGGCGCAGTGGTTGAGAGTCCGTCTGCTGATGCAGGGGACACGGGTTCGTGACCCGGTCTGGGAAGATCCCACATGCCGTGGAGCGGCTGGGCCCGTGAGCCATGGCCGCTGGGCCTGCGCGTCCGAAGCCTGTGCTCCACAACGGGAGAGGACACAACGGTGAGAGGCCCACGTACCGCAAAAAAAAAAAAAAAAAAAAAAGATAGCAGGCCTTTGCCCTCCTGCCTCACTCGTCACTGCCTGCCCCGAAAAGGTCATGACATTGGACCGGCAGCTCTCTGCAGTGGAGGCAGACCCTGAAGGAGCTGGATGGCACATCTTCATATGTATCAAACTCATTGTGGGCAGCTCTTGCTCTGGAAGCAGCACACCTCAGAGCCACTTAGCCAAGACCTCCTCTCCTCTTTTCAAAAAAAGACTTTGTGATCTTCAAGTTTCTACTTCTTCTTGCATGGTGTTTCCATGTGCCCTGACAATGTTTGCCTCTTACTCTCCTTTTAAAAATGCTCCTTTCTGTTCACCCCATCTCTCCCTAAAAGAGGGTTACAATGGAAGTAATTTCTGCTCAAAAATATCCAATCACTTTGTATTTTTATCACCTTGAGATGACTGCTGGATAACTGTGATTGCTATTTTGGGTGTTTCCAAACCTCCTAGACACATAGGGAAGATCTCTAATTTTACTCTCACTCATGGCAATCCATCCAGTGTGGATGTCACTGCATTGACTCTGAGAACAATTTTGACCAAACATAATAGGTATTCATTAAATATTTGTTTCTTCCTTCTCTCTTTTTCTATTTCCTTTCTACTCTTCTTAAATAGAAGGGCTTAACAGAGCATTCAAGAACAGACTAGATGGTGTGATAAATCCTATTTTGGCCTGGTTTTAGTGTCTCTAGACTTAGATCACACTCAGGTTGAATGCTGCATCACATCCTTGGATTTACCTGAACCCAAATAAATAAATTATAAAGGCAGATAGTCCTTATATCATGACAAAAGAATCCTAGACAAAAGGCACATGTGTTAAAGTGGTAGCAGTGCTTGCATTTCAAGAAACTAGATCAGTGATAATTCTTGTCACTGTCAGTTTAATAAATACAGTTATTTTTTCCTTCTCCATAAAATCTGCCATAGAAACCAAAGTTAAAATTGACATGTCATTACTTGGTGAAGTCATTCTAAGAGCCTCCAGGCATGGTTCACAGCCCATGTATTCATGGATTACAAAGGGTTGTATCTCAGTTACTTTCAGAAATCAAATTACAAACTACAGTGCATACATATATGTATGCCTTAAAAGAAAAATATAGAGCACTTGAAGTTGAATATCAAACTAATATATACCCTATCTCAATTCAGTCTTTTACAAGGTAATGTCTAAGGAGTATTTCTGATGTTATTATTTGACTGTGCTTGCCATCCCCCATGAACATTTATCCAGCACTCGCTCTGCCTCTAGATGCATTCTTTTCCTGCCTTCCCAAACCTCAAGTCCCAGTGTCTTTTTTTTCTGCAGTTATGTCCCTCAAGATAATCCCACTGTATCTAGAAGCAAACATTCTCTACATTGAAAATTGCCTCACACCAGTCATCAATCCAAAATCTAAGCATCATTGAGCAGAAAAATAGAAGGACAACATCATGGTTCAATAATCAAAGCCTTGATTATTTAATCAAGTTTCAGGCCCTTATAACAAAAACACATGCCTATTTAATTTTTATTCACACACCACCTCATAAACACACCATAAAAGTCTACAGAATGCCTATTTAAATAATAGATTGGGAATATGAGTTTCTGTGCACATATAGACACCAAATTTTTCTTGGGTATATTCAATTCTGGGAATTTGCACAGAACTGATGTGAAATGTTTTGGCCCACTCCAATTATGCTGCTTGCGCAGCCAGGGTTCTCAGGTTTAGCTGTGTAAAATGTAGACCCCAGGGCTTCCCTGGTGGCGCAGTGGTTGAGAATCTGCCTGCTAATGCAGGGGACACCGGTTCGAGTCCTGGTCTGGGAGGATCCCACATGCCGTGGAGCAAGTAGGCCCGTGAGCCACAACTACTGAGCCTGCGCCTCTGGAGCTTGTGCTACGCAACAAGAGAGGCCGTGATAGTGAAAGGCCCGCGCACCGCGATGAAGAGTGGCCCCCGCTCGCCGCAACTAGAGAAAGCCCTCGCACAGAAACGAAGACCCAACACAGCCAAAAATAAATAAATAAATTACTAAACTCCTACCCCCAGCATCTTAAAAAAAAAAAAATGTAGACCCCATTCAGTTGGCCTACACAGTAGAATAATAGGAAAAAAATTGTTCTGGACATTTGTGGCTTACTTTTGCCACCTGCCATTTCATGCAATCAAGTGTTGAAGCTGCTGCCTCAAATACATTCTCTACATTGATTTATTTTTCTTGTCTTGTAGAGTTATGGTTTATCTCTCTTTTCTTCTTTTTTTAGCTAGACTATGTGATGCCTTCAAATACCTAATCTATGAACTTGTGAGCATTTCAACTCATCAAGACAACAAATCAATCTATAACACCTTGAGGATTTTCTCCAGGTTGAAGCAAAAAGTGCACCCATGACAAACTTCCTCTGTGATAAGGTATCCCCACCTGCCTCAGGCTGTGGCACATAGATTGCACATGCACACACACGCCTGTGTGTGTGTGTGTGTGTGTGTGTGTACAGTTCTGTCAATATACCCCTCCCCTTATGCTATTTTGAGTTACACAGAAGGAAGTAATTTCAGAGGTAACAGTCAGAAGTCAATTCAATAGTGTCAATTTGAATCTAATTGAGAGACAACTCCAGTATTTCAGAAAACTCTAGATCCTTATATAGTCAGTATATTCAAAATACACAATGGCCCTAAATTTTTTAAATGTATTTGATCAACTTCTTATACATTTTCTCTTACCGTTAACAGACCACCACTTCTGTATACCAGATCTCACTAATTTGGGCATCTTCTTTTTCCTTAAACTCCCAAATCAATTTCCATATCATGCTGAAGATTGTTGCATTAATCTGAATTCATCTTTCCCAAACAGTAGATCTCTGTTCTATCAACTCTAGTCTCCATGAGAGACATTGGGGAGTGGGGTGGGCATGGGGGTATAATGGAACAGTTCTATATCTTGACTGTGGTGGTGTTAGTTACAAAATTCTGTGCTTTTGTCAAAACTCATAGACAAAATGCATTCTGTGCATTCAAATGAATGGATTTTACTTGTATATAAATTATACTTCAATAAAGCTAGCTTACATTTAAAAAGTGCTCTGAAATTAGATTGATTCCATTCACATGAAATTCTAAATCAGACAAAACTAACCTACAGCAAGGTCCTCAACCCTGGTACAGCCTCCCTGTTGGGCTGCATGGGTTTTTGTTGTGGGCGGGGCCAGCTGCAGGGCCAGTTGCAGAGGACGCAGCTCTTTGAATAGGCCCTGTTTGGCTTAATACTCTGCTGTCACCATCTTGAATTTCTTAATAATTTGCTCTTTGAACTTGTGTTTTGTAAGTGAAATCAGAAGGAACAATGGAACATGTATGTGCACAGCGGAGATACACTAGGTGTCTTGTGTGTATGTGTGAGCTCAGGTCCACGAGCATGGCAAGCAGCAAGCAATGAGAGCACAGGCCAGTTGGCCTGTGCATTGTCCACACCTGCTGTGGGACCCCAAATACGAGTCCAGGGCCAAGAGACTGGGGCCCAGAATGTTGACAGTGACAGCAGAAATAGCAGAAGCAGTAGCAGTGGTGGTGGCCCAGGAGAGGAAGGGTTTCACATGGCATTAGCACCAGGACTTTCAGTGGGAGAACAGCTTGCCTGTCCATCTCCAGAGCCCATGTTTACATCATTTGCACAAATGTTAACTCTGCAGACTAAGCACCATGACAAGAACTGCTGGCACTCAGGCAGTAAACTTTGTCAGTAAATTATAATAAAATAAAAGCATACAAAGTGGACATTGCAGTAAAGCATATTAGGGAGTTATTTGACTGTAAACAGTTTAGAGTCTCTGGTTTTAAAAACTGCTGTAACATTGGGAAACAAATATCCACAGGCTTAGAAATAGAAATTAAATTTAAAATTGTTGCATTTTATGGTAAAGAAAACTGTTTTTATATGATGCTTCAAATGAGCTAATTATTAATGAGGAAAAATACTTTTTAAATTAATTTTTCTTTGTAAATGAAAATACAGCAATAGAATACATAAACAAACATTTAAAAAATTTACTGGAGTATAGTTAATTTACAATGTTGTATTAATTTCAGTTGTACAGCAAAGTGATTCAGTTATACACATAAATATATTCATTCTTTTTCAGATTCTTCTTCCATATAGGATATTGCAGAAATATTGAGTATTGTGCTATACAGTAGGTCTTTTTTGGTTATCTATTTTACATATAGATAAAATATATCTATATTTTAGTGTGTATATGTTAATCCCAAGCTCCTAATTTATCCCTCCCCTCCATGTTTCCCCTTTGGTAACCATAAGTTTGTTTTCAAAATCTGTGAGTCTGTTCCTGTTTTGTAAATAAGTTCATTTATATCATTTTTTAAATGTAGACGCAAAATACAAGTGATATCATATATTTGTCTTTCGCTGTCTGACTTACTTAGTATGATAATCTCTAGATCCATCCAAGTTCCTGCAAATGGCATTATTTTGTTCTTTTTTATGGCTGAGTAATATTCCATTGTATATATTTATGTACTACATAGTCTTTATCCATTTTGAATTATATACAAATCATGAAGCCATTTTCAATTTCCACAAGTTACAGAAAATATCAGAGGAAATATTAGAATGCCATTGTATAAATTTACGTTTAAAAATAAATTCAGACTTAGATGAAACTAATTTGTATGAAGAGTTCAATCTTTTTAGAAAAATTCTTCCATAAGAATCATCAACAGAAAGATATCTAACTTTTCTCAGAATTAAAAATTATCAAAAATTATTTGCAACCTTGCATTTGCTGAGTTGTTGATGTCACTTTGAATTATATTGATTCAAAATGAAGTTGCTAAAAGTATAAATTTTGGTGACCTATCAAATGAATTTGTGGAAAAGCAAGCCCCTAAAATCTCATGCTCAACCAACATACTACATTAATAAAGTATATTAGTTATTTGTTTTATAAAATTACAACACCAAAATTAGGAGAAATGCCTGCAATTGGAAATTGTGACTCTATTGGTGAAGACTTACAGGGTTTATAAAATGAGGTGGCAAGAGCCATAATCTATGCCAGTGACATATTCCAACTCCAAATGAAGCCTCTTGTGTTGCTGAGGAAAGTCCAGCTTAGAAACCATAGCTGGCACATCTACCTTTGGTGAGAACACAAGTCACATCAGCAGCAGGTGAACCATGACAGACCTTTCCATACACCACCAGGCAATTTTTAAATAGGTTTTGGTTGGGCTCGACAATTTCTCTGGTTTAGTTTGGCTTTGTCTTCCTTGAAACTGAGGCCTAACCAGTGACTGCAATGATGAAAACCTTCATTATTCATCTGGCCAGAGCCCCATCTTGTATGTCAATAGGTTAGCAACCACATTTTATAGCACATAAAACATAGGACAGAGAGCCAGAAAACGCACATTAAACAGTCATTTCATGATTCACCCCAAAGCAGTGGTGTGACTGAAAGTTTTCCCTAATTGGCACGTTTTTACTTTTAATTTTTGTAGAACAAAAATGACATTAGCTTTATTGTTTCATAAACAGTAATATATGTCAGGTGTAAAAAAAGTCAATACAAAAATATTTAGAGGAAAAAAAGCCATTGGAACATTTTCTCCAATAATTACTTTCAGTGTTTTTCTAGGCATATATTTTTTTTACAACTCTGAGAAAATAAGCTATTATATTTTATTTTAACCAGCTTTTCCACTTATATACTGTGGTCATCTTTCCATGTCAATCACTGTACCTCTCTATTATTATTTTTAATAACTGAGTGGATATATGATAAATATTTATCAGGATTCATCATTAGACATTTCATTTGTTTTCTACTTCTCATTAATACAAATAATGCTCCTGTGAACATCTTTACACATATGTCTGTATGCTTTTATTCAATCAATTCCTTAGAATAAATTTTTAGAAGTAGTATCCTCAGGTCAAAGTATACACAAATTTTAATTCTCACACATTTTTCCAAATTGCTTTCCAAATGGTAGTGCCCTTTATAGTCCTACCAATAAGTTTTCCCTAAATCCTCAGGAACACTGAGCATTCTCATCTTTTTAACCTTTATCAATCTGATAAAGGGGAATAATATTTCATGGTTGTTTTAGTTTCTGTTACTATTCATTTTGTTATTAGAAAACTGAACACTTGATAATTTATTGAATATTTGTGTGATTTTTTCTTTTCATTTCCTTATTCAGTTTATCCATAAAATTTATTTATTCAGAATAAATAGTGTAATTTTCACAAAAAGGGTAGATTTTGTTAATGGGTCATTTCATGTGTCCCTGTATTTATCCACTCTTCCCTGCCCTCACTCTCAGCAGATGATCAAACTCCATCCATCTCCTAGGCTTTCCCCTACAAATTAGCCTACATCTGTGCCCATCTTTTCTTCCCACAGCTGTTTCCAATGGAATGGTCCGTCTGAAGATCAGTGCCTCACCTGTGTTCCTCCCATCCGCCCTCCCCCCAGGACTTCACCCCCCCACTTGTTTCCAATCTCTTTCCATCAGCATTTCAACACATACAAGTCATTACCATCGTTAAAACTCTAAAACCTGTTCCCAACTTTCTTCTTTCTCGACTAACTACTCTCTCTTTTATCCCCTCAGAGCCTTCAAATTATTTAAAAAGAGCTGTTTACGCTTACTCTTTCAATTTCCCATGCAATCCAGTTACCTTGCCAATTACTACAACATCTGTATCTCGACACTCCTAAGAGTGCTTGGCCTTTTGGAAGTGCTAAAAAATAAATTATTAAATGATTGAATAAATCTGGTTGTCCATGCTGAAAACATGCATCCTTAAACCTTCCTTCTACTTACTCCTTCATTCAGTCCATCCCCAAGTTTTTCAATTGATACTCCTTAAAGAGCACTGGTATCTGTTACCTTCTCGTCATTCTCACTGTCATTACCTTAGTTCTAGTTCAAACTACTGGCATCCTTCACCTTGATTACTGTTACAGCTCCTTAACAAGTCGGGCCCAGCTCCAGGTGTCTCAGAACACAGCAGCTTGAGTGACCTTTCACAATATTCCTTCCTCGCTTAAAAATGCCACTTCATGTATTCCCACAGACTCCAGTATTACATGCAAGCTCCTTACCACAGTATATACTTCATGGCCTTGCACTGCTCACCCATCAGAGTCTATATTCAAAACATACTTAATTGTAATTTCCAAAATGGGCTGTTGTTTCTCTTGCCTCTAGAAATTTGTACCTGCCCCTCCTTTTGCCCAGCTGCCCTTCGCCTCCAATCTTTCATTCTTTTTACCTGGCAAACTCCTACTTGTTATTTCAACTCACTGATTCTGGGAAGCGTTCCCTGCTCCCCTGAGACTCAGGTGCCCCCATGTTTTCTCCACGACAGCCCATACTCACCTGTATAGCAACATTTAAGCCATTCTCTTTAATTATCTGTTTACTTGTTTGACAGGTCTATTGAATGAGTTGAATTAGACTTTTTCTCCCACGAATGCTTTTAAACATTGGCAGATCTCCCTTCTTCCTGGTAACATCTGGGGCATATTTATTACTTTTAATATCTTCAGGCAACAAAGAGCAGTGTTGTTTTCAGACATTAAGAAATGCAGTTAAATGGTCAGGTCATTTAAGATGGTTGTTCTCTTGCTCTCTGTACATCCCCTGCTTGACCAGGCCCTGCTTCATTCACATGACTATCCAATCCTCTTAATTATAGGGCTTAGTCAGTAACTGCTTATGTGCTTCCCACGGCCCCAGTTGCTGGTTTGCCTCCTAACTGTGAGCCAACCTGACATCAATTCCCTCTATAAACAGTAGCCTCCTCCCCTGAGTAGAAGATTGCTGCCATGTCCTTCTTGCCATCGACTGTTCATGGTGGGGTGTCACTCCAGAACCTTTGCTGTGGGCAGGTAAGATTCTCTATCCAATAAACCATTGATGTCTCTGTCGATGTCTCTGGGCTCTTTCTTCAGTCTCAAGGCTGGGCAATTACAAGGCTTGCAGGCCTGCAGGCTGCAGCCCGACTGTAGTCAAGTTCAATAACGGCGTTTCCATCTTTCATCCAATTCTGTTTCCGCTTATAGTGCCTCCAAGACTGGGGTCAGGGAGAGGGATGAGAAGAAAAAAAGCAAAGTTCTATCTATCTAACTGGTGCTATTTGTAGCTCTTATTTGGCTATTGAATGCCCGCATGGAAATGCTGGCTCTATTATGAACACGTTGTAGATTCTTCAGTGATCTTTGTGGATATGACCTCACTAACTAGTCTAACACTAACATAACATTCACTATTCTGTGAATCTCTTCACTCCTCAGCTTCTGCATCCAGCAGAATAGCTCAGGTTCCCTCACCCTGCGGGTCAGCTCTCTGACCCTGGATCCTTTCAGGATGACTCCGGCTTGGCTGCCCTTCTGCAGAGGCTGCTCTGCCCACCAGTACACTTCTGTACCCTTGCCCTAGCAAACTCTGGAAGTGTGGGACATTCCCATTATGACCATCTCTCTTTTTAAAGGTCATTGCTGTTTCCTCCCCCACCCTCCAAATGAGACTTAGAACAGTCTCATTTGTTCTAAGTCTTAAGTCCAGGTGACGTATTTCTTGTCCTCCTGGCCCCCACAGCTCCAACTTGTCTTAAGGGGAGGCAGTAGGAATTTCCTTTTTCTCCCTAATGGGGAATGGAGGGGAATAGCCATAAAGCTCTCTACTCCTATAAATTAACTTCAAAGAAATTCTTTAAAAAAAAACAAAAAGGCGATCTAAGCTTACCTTATTTGCGTCGAATTTAGATGAAAGACTAGGAGTCACAGGGTTGACTTTGCTATCTCGCAGCAGTTCCTGTGGAGATGGCCCTTGCCCTGTCTCTAATATGTAGGCACATTGAAGCAATAGGGAGAGTCCCATGTGACATGTTATGTTTGTCTTCCCTTGACGACTGGGCCTGTAGCTTCTTCAACCTCATATTCGCAATATTAGAGCTGAGTAGAGCTGCAATAGATTACAGGGAATGATAGCTAATTGCTATGCATAATTATACATTTATGATAGCAATACGCTTTGCTACAGAAGTAGAGAATGGCCAAGTCTCTTTGAAGATGTTAGGAAAGACTCATGCATATGAAATTTTCTTAAAAGTATCAATTAGTTTTTAAGGAAAGGTACAAAGTTTCCTTCTCTATTTTTGACTAGTTTGTTATTTTATTGTTTTGTAGAAGAACATAATGTTTTAAATTATCTACCATCATTTTAAAACATCAAAATTAATATTAGTGCTCATATCAAGCTTGTCTGAACTTAACATTTAAAACAGGAATGGTTTTAGCTTTAAGTAAATAATTATAAAATTCCATTTCCAAAAGTTGTCTAGGGCCTTTCTTGGTTGGAAGTAAGAGAAGCCCCTTGGATTTAATTTTAGCTGAAAACGTTTATTATAAAGATGACAGTGGTCATCATGGAACCAAAAGGCAAAACTTGCTGGATTTCAGGAACACACCGGAACCTGAGACTACTCCAGAATGCTCTGGTGAAGCCCCCAAATTCTCTCCCATTCTGTTTCCCAGCTTTTTATGTTCTGTAGTCCACACGGTTTAACAGTTACTGCTAATGGCTTCTGAGTCCACACATTACTGGTTTCACCGTCCTTAATCCTGCTTCCTCTCTCTCTTAGTTCTAAATTGATCAGGTAACCCAGGTGCACCAGTCTAATCAACCAGGGCTGTGCCATTATGTAGATCACGGAGGAGGGCATTTTCCAGAAGTAGGAATGGGTGACTGGACTTCTAACCTAAGAGATAACTAGGACAGATATTTCAAAGACTTAGTTCTTTATCTCAAGAAAACTTTCATCTCAGGATTTTGGCAATCGATTTAGGTATTGAGAAGAGATGTTATTCACTCTATTACTCTGACATGATTTATATTCTATTCAAAGACTGGGGAATCTTGTTTCTTATTGGGGAAACTTCATTGTTATAACCTCACTGTTACTTTTACCATTAGTTTCAGTCCACAGTTGCTGTTCTATTTGAAATCGGAGAAGAGAAAAACAACAACATCTCTAAGTATAAATGAATCGGAAAATCAGATTTTAAACTCAACCAAACTCCAAATTTACTGGGCTTCCTTTCAAATTGTAGCTTGTTGGAGAGCTCGGCAGGGGTCTAATCAGAAATTACATTTGACCCAGCTAAACCATTTATTCTTTTTCATTTGAGGATACATACATTATAAATATGTGCCCATTTTGGCAATGATCTAATCTCTTTTCAAGTAAATTAGGCTCTATGATTTTTTAAACACTATCGAACAGGCTTCTCCTTTGTATTACCATATTAATTTCTGTGGAACACTTTCATTTTACTTCCTCCAGACTGCTTTTCAACACTCCTCATGTGTTTTCCTCCAGCTCTTTCCTCTCCTGTTGCACAGATATGCACAGAGCACATAAATCTGGTATACACCAAGGAAATAATGGATTCCAGGGCCTTATAAATATTAGGAGTGAGAGAGTTCAGAGGAGAGGGGAGAACTGGGGGAAGAAATAAAGAATACCATAGGTAGTTGAAGGCAAGCATAGAGTTCTCTCCATTCACAATAGGGTGCATTCTCATAATCGAAGTTTCTTTTTTTCATTCTCAGGCAAACATGGCAAGTGCAGGATAATCTTAGAAGGTAAGAGGTTCTGGGTCACTTTTATAGAAAAGTACCACCACAGGTGTACACAATTCTAATAAAACCTTATTCATATTTACAATGTCGTCAATAATAGTTAAGTTTAATGAAGTAGCTCTGTATTTGTTTATTTCCATCAACAAGTACAGTTTTATATTGAGACCCATTTAACTGCTAAACTCACAACATACATAACACTCATAATTTATTAACTGTGGAACTGAATACACAACACCCTCCAGAGTCTTCATATTTCTGAGCACTTGTCTGCATCATTTTAGGTCTAAAATAAATAGCCATGAAGCTGAACATTAACTCTCTTTATCATTTGGTGAACATAACTTGTTTGGAAAATAATGGTATAACCAGCTATTTTAATTGCATCTTTGCTTTCAAGTCAGAGGGCATTCTTCATTATGGTGAATTTAAACGAGTGGAGAATGGCAAAGAGGTTGTTATTTAGACAGCAAGCAGCAACCTGATTTTACAATTTTTGTCTCCCTCTCTTCCTCAGTATTCCTAAGTAAGCAGCCTGAAACTGATTGGAACACAAGTCATGGCTCTTTGCTCCAACACATTTTTGTTTTTTAATTTTAGGCGAGATCAACTTGACCTATTTACACTTTTGGGGCATCTGTCACTCCAAAGATCCTAGATAAGAAAGAATGAATCAGACTATGGGAGACAGGCCAAGACTGAACTAATTTGCTATTGCTTTCTTGGGGCCAAGAGAATAAAATCTCTCTCTAGTGAGAGGGGTGAAGATTTTTCCTAAATAGAATGGTTGTTTTTCCTGATACTAATGTTGGGATAAAGGAAAGCTAGGAGGATATTTTACTTTCCTTGGAATGGGAAAGAGAGGAAATTCCTCTTCTCTCTGGTTTTGACCCAGAGCCTTGGGGAACCTTAAAGCAATTACAGTGAAGGGGTGAGGGCAGGAACTGGAGAGTTCTGTATTGCCCGTGGCAGCCCAGCAACCATGCCAGCACCAGTACCCACACCCACCATGGGAATGCCACAAAGAAATTTGGTAGCAGACAAATATCTGGCAAGTGGGCCAGTGGGTACATATGTAAAGCTGAAGGTATTTGGGGCACATTCAAGTATATATTATTATTTCCTATCATCAGCCAAAGACTATTTGCTTTGATATGTAAAGATTCTTTTATCTTTATAAATAAATATCAGTTTTCATATATTCTTTAACCCAGAAGTAATAGATACCCACAATCCAAAACTGTCACCAGGTTGTCCCCAACTTTGGTCAACGCCTTTGGTGAGCATCATTGTGATTCAGGCTAGATTCTATACTTTATTCCAAATGCTTTTTGCCCCTAAAAAGCTTATAATCTTTGAAATTATGTAAAAAGTTATACTGTGTTTATATACATAATAGACTAGAGAGAACATTAAGAATGAAAAAATTACTCAGGGAAGTCTCCTTTTAAATATTTTTGTCCAATAGCTGTGATGTGCCCATTAAAATTATGGTTTCACACAAAAGACCCTGAATAGGCAAAACAATCTTGAGAAAGAAAAATGGAGCTAGAGGAATCAGGCTCCCTGACTTCAGACTATACTACAAAGCTACAGTAATCAAAACAGTTTGGTACTTGCACAAAAACAGAAATATAGGTCAATGAAACAGAATAGAAAGTCCAGAGATAAACTCATATACTATGGTCAACTAATCTATGACAAAGGAGGCAAGAATATACAATGGACAAAAGACAGTCTCTTCAATAAGTGGTGCTGGGAAAACTGGACAACTACATGTAAAAGAGTGAAATTAGAACACTCTCTAACACCAAACACAAAAATAAACTCAAAATGAATTAGAGACCTAAATGTAAGGCCAGACACTATAAAACTCCTACAGGAAAACATAGGCAGAACACTCTTTAACATAAATTGCAGCAATATATTTTTTGATCCACCTCCTAGAGTAATGAAAACAAAAACAAAAAAATGGGACCTAATTAAATTTAAAAGATTTTGCACAGGAAAGGAAACATAAAAAAAATGAAATAACAACCAAAAGAATGGGAGAAAATATTTGCAACTGACAAGGGATTAATCTCCAAAATATATAAGCACCTCATGCAGCTCTATGTCAGAAAAACAAACAACCCAATCAAAGAATGGGCAGAAGATCTAAATAGGTATTCCTCCAAAGAAAACAGACAGATGGCCAAAAAGCACATGAAAAGATGTTCAACATCACTAATTATTAGAGAAATGCAATCAAAACTACAATGAGGTATCACCTCACACTGGTCAGAATGATCATCAAAAAATCTAGAAACAGCTGGAGAGGGTGTGGAGAAAAGGGAACCCTCCTACACTGTTGGTGGGAATGTAAATTGGTACAACCATTATGGAGAACAGTATGGAAGTTCCTTAAAAAACTAAATATAGAACTACCATATCATCCAGCAATCCCACTCCTGGGCATATACCGAGAGAAAACTATGATTCGAAAATATACATGCACCCCAATGTTTATTGCAGCATTATTTACAATAGCCAAGACATGGATCAACCTAAATGTCCATTGACAGAAGAGTGGATAAAGAAGATGTGGTACATATGTACAATGGAATATTACTCAGCCATAAAAAAGAATGAAATAATGTCATGTGCAGCAACATGAATGGACCTAGAGATTGTAATACTGAGTGAAGTAAGTCAGACAAAGACAAATATCATATAATATCACTTATATGTGGAATCTTAAAAAATGAACTTATTTACAAAACAGAAATTGAGTCACAGATGTAGAAAACAAACTTATGGTTACCAGAGTGGGAAAGGAGGGAGGGAGGGATAAATTGGGAGATTGGGATTGATATATACACACTACTATATATAAAATAGCTAACTAATAAGTACCTACTGTATAGCACAGGGAACTCTACTCAATACTCTGTAATGACCTATATGGGAAAAGAATCTTTAAAAAGTAGGGATATATGTATGTATATATATATATACACACACACATATCACAATAAGTTGTTAGTGCTGGTTCTTGCTCAGTTGTGCAATTAAGTTAATTTTCATTTTTTCGTCATGTTTTTTCAGTTTGCAAGTTTTTAATAATAATTTTACTCTCTTATAAAAAGAGTTATTTCTATAAATATAGTTTTAAAGACTAAGATATGTATTGTTGAGTGGAAAAAGTGGGAAAAATAAACACACAAGAGCAGATCTAGAAGAAGGGATACTACCGTTTAAATGGGATAGCAAAATTATGGAAGACTTCTTAATTTCTCAAGTTCCTTTAATGTCGTTTACACTTTTTTTTGTAATGTAAAAGCCTAAATAAAATAACTCCTTAATGTATTGACATTCTAACAAAGTACTGAATTAAAAATTAAAACAATCAAAATTTAAATCTAGTTGGTAAACACCAAGGAAAACTATAGAATTTTTTCTCTATGATAGAAATATATACATAATTTCATCAGAACCACACTCTCCAGGCACAATGTCATGTGAATGAGGGGCATTGCCAGATACTAAAAGATACTTGGAGGCAGAGCAGGGAGGATGAGCCAGTACAAGCTTGGGTACAGCTTGCCTGGGCTTAATTCTGACCCCACTGCTTACTAGCTGAGACACCTTTGTAGGTCACTGGGTTTTCTGAGTGCTGGACTTCTCACCCTGAAGGTAGCAATGGTAGCAATTGCTACTCTCAGGTTTGTTGTGAGAAGTGAATGTACATATGTGTTTTTAACATGAAGCATATTTTTATAATGCTAAGGGTCTGCCACTAACTCCTACATAGTCAGACAACAATACATGCTTTATGGAGAAAAGCTCTCTGTCTTCCCACAGTTTGGCCCAAAACTATCCACTATATCAATTCTGAGTGTTAAATATGTAAAGACTAATTTCAAACTCTATGGTGACTCTAGACGCCTAATTACTCCTGACCAATTATTTTAACAAACTTTTAAAAATTGAGGTATACATGCAAAAGAGTACTCAAATGATACATGTAAAGTTCAATTAAATTTCACAAGGTGAGCACACCCATGTGACCACCATCCAGATGAAAAAACAGGTCACTACCAGCACCCAGGAGCCACCTTCATGCTTGCCCCCAGTTGCTCCTCCACCTCCTCCCAAGAATTAACCACTATTCTGACTTTTGACACCAGAGAGTACTTTACCATGTTTACAATGGAATCACTTTTGCTCAGCTTCATGTGTGTGAGAGTCATTCATGTTGTGTGTAGCAGTAGTTTGTTCATTTCCATTGCTGTATAGTATTCTGCTGTACGAATATTTACCTATCCTCCCATGAATGGACATCTGAATGTTTCTGGCCAGATGAATAGTGTAGCTATAAACATCCTTGCCCCTGTCTTTTGATGAACAAATGCACTCAGTTATCTTGGGCATATACCAATGAGTGTGATTGCTGGGTTCTAGAATATACTAAATTCATCTTTAGTTGATCCTCCCAAATGGCTTTCCAAAGTCGTCCCATTTCATTTTTTTATTCTCCCCTCCCCATGGCCCCTGACAACTAGCATTCTACTTTCCGTCTCTATGAATTTGACTACTCTAGATGACTCATATAAGTGGAATCATACAGTATTTTTCTTTTTGTGACTGGCTTATTTCACTTAGCAGAATGTCCTCAAAGTTCATCTGTGTGGTAGCATATGCCAGAAATTCCTTCCTTTTTAAGGAGGCAAGAATATATAATGGAGAAAAGACAGTCTCTTCAACAAATGGTGCTGAGAAAACTGAACAGCTGTATGTGAAAGAATGAAATTGGAACATTTCCTCACAGCATATACAAAAATAAACTCAAAATGGATTAAAGCCTAAATGTAAGACCTGAAACCATAAAATTCCTAGATGATAACATAGGCAGTACACTCTTTGATATAAATCATAGCAATATTTTTTTTGGATCTGTCTCCTAAGGCAAAAGAAACAAAAGCAAAAATAAACAAATGGAACCTAATTAAAAGAAGCTTTTGCACAGCAAAGGAAACCACTGACAAAATAAAAAGACAACCCTACTGAATGGGAGAAAATATTTGCAAATGATATGACCAATAAGGGGTTAATATCCAAAATATATAAACATCTAAAGCAACTCAATATCAAATAATAAACAACCCAATTAAAAATGGGAAGAAGACCTGAACAGACACTTTTCCAAAGAAGATGTACAGGCACAAGAAAAAATTCTCAGAGAAATGCAAATCAAAACCACAATGAGATATCACTTCATACTTGTCAGAATGGCTATCATCAAAAAGTCTACAAATAAAAAACGTTGGTGAGCATGTGGACACAAAAGAACCCTAGTGCACTGTTGATGGGACTGTAACTTGGTGAAACCACTATGGAAAACAGTATGGAGGTTCCTCAAAAAACTAAAATTATAATTACCATATGACCCAGCAATTCCACTCCTGGGTATATATTTGAAGAAAATGAAAACAGTAGTTCAGAAAGATACATGGACCCCAATGTTCACAGTAACATTATTCACAATAGCCAAGATATGGAAGCAACCCAAATGCCCATCAACATATGAATGGATAAAGAAGATGTGTTATACATATACGATGGAATATTACTTAGCCATAAAAAAGAAATTCTGCCATTTGCAACAATGAGGATAGACCTAGAGGGTGTTATGCTTAGTGAAATAAGTCAGACAGAGAAAGACAAATACTCTGTTATCACTTATATGTGGAATCTAAAAATAAAACAAACAATGAATATAACAAAATAGAAACAGATTCACAGATATAGAGAGCAAACTAGTGGTTACCAATGGGGAGAGGGATGGCGGGGAAGAGTAAGATAGGGGTAGGGGATTAAGAGATACAAACTAATATGTATATATTGTACAGCACAGGGAAATATAGTCATTATTTTGTAATAACTTTAAATGGAGTATAATCTATAAAAATATTGAATTACTATGTTGTATGCCTGAAACCTAATATGCTATCCTAAATCAACTATGTTTCTATTTAGAAAAAAGAGTCTATTTCCTTTTTAAGGCTGAATAATATTCCACTAAATGTATATACCACATTTTCTTTATTTATTCATCAGTCAATGGACACTTCCACCATTTGGCTGTTATGAATAATGCTGCTATGAACATGGATGTACAAATACCTCTTCAAGTTCCTGCTTTCAATTCTTTTGGGTATGTGTCCAGAGATGGAACTGTTGGATCATAAAGTAATTCTATGTTTAATTTTTTGAGGAACAGCCATACTCTTTTCCATTGCAGCTATACCATCCCATTTCCTTTGAACAGTTCTTCTATTCCAAACCAAATTCAGGTCCTTCATCTCAACATCTTTCAGTGAAAATCTAGCCTTTGTGTGTTCTGGCCCTGGTTATCTATGTGATGAGACTGAGGCAGGGAACAAGGGTAGAACATGGATGAAACCTAGTTTCTATTTCTAGTTCTGCCACTAATTCACACAACTATTAAATAAGAAACAAGAACCCTCACAGGTGTCCTGAAGTTTAATTAGAAATCACAGGAATTTAGAGTGATAAGACAAGCAAACTTTAATACACTAGACTTTACACATCAAAAGTATGTTTTTATCCTCAAAGGAATCACTCCATCTAGGCTGAGAAAGATCACACTGTTATTTCATAAAACCTGTTTTATTCCTCTTCTTTTGTAATCATCTTTAGAATCTAAATTTAATTACTAAACTTTGATTACTGTGTAAGGACATAGAGATTCAAAGAACTGAGGACTGAAGGACAAAGAAAATGTAAGATTCTTTCCCTTGTGGAGAAATCTAGTGTAACAGCTATTGCTTTTATCCTTTTTCTGCCCAGCACCTCTTTCTCCATTCCCCCCATTCCCTTTCTGACCATCAGGTTGTAGCAACCATAAGGTATACAGTTCAGACCTTCTAAAGAGCCTGCTGGGGTGGTGGGACATAATTGACTGATAGGTTCCAGCTGCTGCACCTTGGGATCCACCATGGTGTCATACCAATACCGTATTTCCTCCAGGCTGCTCCCAGCCAATGACTGAGCATGATGGGAGTCTAGAGCTGGGACATTCCTGCCTGATGTAGTACTTTTCCAATGGCAATCTTCTTGGGAATTCTCTATTAGCTTGGTGAAGGCTTTCTTAGAACTGCACTGTGACCTGAGGCTCTTCCTGCTCATCCTTCCTTTCCTCTCTTCTTTCATAGGCATCAGGCCTACATTATAGCCTGAAGCCTCTCCCTGCCTACTCCTGCTCCCTTCCAGTTTATCTTTTGCTGGCATTCCCCTCAGTAAACCTCTTGGAAATCTAATCCTTTCTTTGCATCTGTTTCTAAGAGGAGGAACAGATTCACAGGGGCAGAGGCAGGACCAGGACCAGGGGGTACAAATTATCATCGTTCACATCTATGGCCTCAATGACTGGTCAAAGTGGTGAACCTATGGTCCCCATAGGACCAATCAGAATGTTTTCCTGAGGATTAGACAATCTCAAATAGGTGGGAGCAGAGGATTCCCAGGTAGTAAGGCAATAAACTCACATTCACCTGAGCCCATAGTTCCTGGCAGAGAAATTGTGTCTGCAGTTGCAAAGAATGAGGTCAATGTTATAGAGTAACAGGAGGAAGAGAAAGGGTTGGAAGTGGAGTGGTAGGTCCTGAGGAGATCCAGATTCTGGAATCCAGAGACCAGCCTCACCCATCATATTTGATCACATGAGTCAGTAAGTTTCCTGTTCTAATTGGCTTTTGATCCCTTGTAACCTAAGAGTTCTAATTATGGTATTCCCTTTGTTAACATCTTTCCATGGATTCCATTGATTCTAGGATAAAGCCCAAACTCCTTATATTACAACATTTTATTTTGAAAAGTTTTCAAACCTAGTGAAAATTTGCAAGAATAGTAAAATAAATGCCCATATACGCTGCACCTAAATTCATCAATTATTAACATACTGCTACGTTGGTCTTATCTTTCTCTTTCCTTTTCTATATACTTATAGTTTTGGATGAGTCATTTGAGAGTTAAATTAGTCACAGACATCCTAATATTTCACTCCTAAATACCCTTAAAGGCATTCTCCTACATAACCATAATACAATCATCATATTAGGAAAATTTAGCCTTGATACAATATTATTATCTAACATACAATCTGAATTCAAATCCCCCTAATTATCCCAATAGTGTCATTTATAGTTATTGTTGGTGGTGGTGTGATCCAATCAAGGATTATGTAATGCTTTTAGGTGTGATGTCTCGTTAGTCTCCTTTAATTTAGAACAGTTCCTTAGTGTTTTTCTGTCTTTCAATACCTGGATGTTTTTTTAAGAGTCCAGGCAGGTTGTTTGGCAGAGTATATCTTAAATTGGATTTTTCTGGTTGTCTCCTCATGGTTAGATTCAGGTTAAACATTTTCAGGAGTAAACAGAAGTGACATGATGCCCTCAACACACTGCAGGCCTAGTCACAGGCTGGCCCTGCCCAGCTCTCTGGCCTCATCACCTACTGCTTTCCCTGTGATTGTTCAAGTTCCAGCCAAACACTACTTGTTTCTCCAGCCTGCCTCTCTTTTCCAGGTTTCACGCACACCACTGCCTCTGCCTGACACTCTCTTCCCCTACCCTGCCCTTTGTTCACCTGGGTCACTGACACATGTATTTCTGGTCTAACCTTAAATAGCCATGAGGCCCTCCTTGACCCCTTGGTCAGCTTACCCATGTACTTGTGTAATTATATTTCCTTCTAGATGATTAGTCTTCAAAGTGTAGTCCTCAGACCCTTGTGATCCCAAGGCTATTTCATGGGGTTCACAAGGTCAAAACTAGGTTGATGGTAAAACTGTTATTTATCTTTTCCACTGTATTGACATTTGCACTGATGGTACAAAAGCAATGGTGCGAAAACTGCTGGTGCCTTAAGATGAATCAAGGCTGTGACAGCAACCTACAGCATTAGCTGTTGTATTCTTCACCCATCCAATCACAGAAGAAAAAAAATGCTAGTTTTACTTAAGAATGTCCTTGATTAAGCAGTAAAAGTGATTAATTTTTTTCAAATCATGACCCTTGAGTATATAACTATTTTATATTCTGCATAACAAAATGGGAAGTATTCAAAGCCCTTGCTGCCCACTGAAGTGTGATGGTCATCTCAAGGAAAAGTGCTTGTGTGACTGTTAGGTTTGTGAGCTGAGCTAGATGATTTTTTTTCATTTTTTACTTGAAAGAACAATAGGCAGTTAAACTATGTTTATTTAGACCTGGGTATTTGGTAGACATTCTCTCAAAATGAACAAAGTAGTTCTGTCACTTCAAGAAAAACAACTCAAAGTGGGTGTTGTCAGTGGTAAAGTTCAAGCATTCAAATAAAAATTAGAATTTTGGAAAAATTTTGTCACCACAAGCTCAACAAATTTCCAACACTTAAAGACTTTTCTGATGTGATCAGTGCTGATATTAATAAATGTGATTTTTTTCTATATTGTGTAATGAAATGTGTCAACATTTGAAAGAACAGTATAACTCAGTGAATCAATGTTTTCCAAGTGAACAATGAATGTTGTTACAAAATCATATATAAGATCCACTGAAAGTGCAAGCTAAACTAATGAATTTTAATATATGAAAAGTTTATTTCATATATTTACCACTGATACGGTTTCAGATTACACATTGTAGCTAACCTTTAAGAAATTACCACTTATTGAAAGAAAAAAAAAGAAATTACCACTTATTGATTTTTGGTATAGTAGCAAAGAAGAATTTCCACAATTATCTGAAAAGACTTTTAAGATACTCCTTTCCAATTACATATCTGGGTGGGGCCAGATTTTCCTTATACACCTCAACCAAAATAACATATCACATCAAAGTAAAGACAGAAGTAGAGACGAGAATCCAGCTATCTTTTAAAAAGTTACAAATTAAAGAGATTAGCAAAATTATAAAACAATGCCACTCAGTTTTTTTTGTTTTGGAAAATGTAGTTATCTTTTCATACTTATACATTATTTATGTTTACATGTAATAGGTTCTTTATGTTATTTTTAAATGAATTAATACTTTTAAGTTTCCTAGTTTTAATCTCTAATATAATAAATATCAACAGCTATAACCCACATAATCAAAAGCCCCTTGCGTTCCTCAGTTTTTAGAGTGTTACAGGGTCATGAGACCAAAGTTGGAGAAATGCTGTTCTAAACTATAAGTTCTGGGAGGACAGGGCTACATCTGTCTTGATCACTGCTCTATGCTATAAGGGAGACATCTGAAAAATAACTGGCAATATTTTTGAAAAGGTGATAGACTGAATGACTATCTGAGTGAATGAATGACACTTGCAAGGCACCACAGACAGAGGGAACAGTCTGATACAAAGAACCAGAAATAAGAAAGTAAGAATTTTAGGATAATAGTGAGAAATTAAGTGTATAGAGGAAATTAGCACATGGATGAAAATTTAGGCTTTGGACATAATCCTGAGTTCAAATCCTGACACCAAGGTTTATTAGCTAAGTCTTATTCTGAGCTTCAGCTTATTAGCTGTGTGTACTAGTGCAAGTTCCTACCTCTCTGTGCCTCTGTTCCCTTATCTGTAAAATGAAGATAATGACAGCACCTACCCCGTACATTCATGTTGACAGTAAAGTGCTTGACTTGTACTGCCCAATATGGCAGCCGCTAGCCACATGTGACCACTGAGTGCTTGGTATGTGACTAGTGCAAATGAGAAACTAAATTTTCAAAATTTTCTTCACTTTTAATTGACTGAAATTAAAATGTTTAAATTGAAGTAGTTTTGTCAATAGGAATGAGAATAGAAAAAGAAATGATTTTTTGGTACTGATTCAGGTATTAAAACCCTTTTAAGTATGTATGGAACAACTTGGGTATGTGATTCTTATTGTTCCACTCTACTTTTTATGAAACCTAAATACAGATCAAGTATTTGCAATGAAAAGTTAGGGTCCAGATTGAGAGGTATTGTAAGTATAAAGTGCATGGTGGCATTCAAAGACTTAATACCAAAAAACCATGAAATATATTAGTAAGTTTTTATACTGATTATAAGCTCACTGATAAAATATTTTATTAAAATAAATTTCACCATTTTTTACTTTCTGATGCAGCATTAGAAGTTTTAAATTACATATATGGCTCACATTATATTTCTATTGTACAGTGGCTTAGCACACTGTAAGCACTGTACACAGTGTTAGTGATCACAGTTTTATTATTATCTATACTATAAAGATAACATTTACCTTACAAAATCATATAAAGATAAAATGGGGTATTATGTAAAGCTCTCAGCACAGTGTTATGAACGTGATAAAGGCTCAGTAAACGGTACCCATCACCGGTAAGTAGAGAGAACATATGTGTTTTGGGATGACGAAACTGGAAGGCTGGGTGGGGGGTGTATATTGTAGAAAGTTTTGAAAATCTGGCTGAGAAGTTGAGGCTTAATTCTCTATACAACCAAGAGCCACTGAAGCACATGATCTGAGATGTATTGTAGAAAGATAACTGACAGCAAGTGTCCTCAGAGGGGAGACTTGAGTTTTAGAAACAGTTCTAAGCCATTCAGAGCCATGTCTGTGCAGTAGGTTGGGTAATCACGCTGGGAGATGCTGTCTAGGATCACAAACCAAGTCTCAGTCTGAATGATGAGTCTGGTTTCACGGGAAGCTCATAATCCAGCTTCGTAGGCAATTCTGAAAGAGGTTTCACAGGCATTTTTGAAAAGTGATAGGCAGCATCTCGGCTTAAGCAGCTCTCCTTCCACTGTGACTATGCCTAAATGTGTACTCTTTTTGTGTGTTCACACCTCAAACAAATAAATTGTCTCATTCTATTTTAGTTTATTTGTGTACTCCAGATGAAAGGCTCTTTTGCTAAAGCTTTTGTAAAAAAAAAAAATCTCCTGATCTCAAACACCGTAATCAGTCCTTCAAATTCCTCTTTTGTATAAATAAGCCCATCCTTCCCTAGGAAACACCTAGATACTGAAACAAACAAATTCAATATCATTTCACCAGTACTGCCCTTAGATCCAGGCAAAAGAGGTCCCTGTCCCGGGCCCCACAGCTTTGAGGGTTCTGGGATTGGCCCTTTTCTGCTGCACTCCTGTCCTTTATTAGTTATCTAAGGCTGCATTAAAAAATTGTAAAACAGTGGGTTAAAATGACAGTAGTCATTTACATCTTTCATGGTTTCTGTGGGCTGTGAATTGAGGAGTGGTTTAGCTGATTGACTCTGGTTCAAGATTTCTCATGAAGTTCCAGTCAGATGTCAGCTGGGCCTGTAGTCATTTGAAGGCTTGACTTTGGATATATTTTCAAGGTGTTCACTCACAGAGCTGGCAATTTAGTTTTGGCTGCTGTCAGAAGACCTTGGTTCCTCTCCACATGGGAAGCTTCCTCACAAGATGGTGGCTGGGTTCTGAGGCTGAACATACAAATGGACAATGGCTAGACCATATATGAAAATAGAACCCTGACCCACAATGTGTGCAACCAGCCCTGGAAACCCACTACAACTTCTGTAGAAATAAGCCCCAAATGACCAGGACTTGATCAATAACTGAGAGCTTTTCTAATTTTTGCCCCCATTTCCAACTTAAGACCAACCAGAGAAAGCCAAATCTCCTCCCCTAATCAATCACACAAAATGCCCTACTTCTAGTTGGCCTGCCTGCAGCTTCCCCAGACCAACAACTTCCAATCAGGGCACACCTGAGGCTTTCCCTTTTCTCTACCTAGAGGTGTCCCACTCCTCTGCCTGCCTTTGGATCTCTGCAAAACACAGGTGATGGTGGCTGACTCCCTCACCACACAAGCTCTGAATTAAATAGCTTGAATTTGTTCTCATTTGGGTGTTTTTTGCTTATTTCCGCAATTTCAAAAGCAAAAGTTCTGAAAGTTTGGGGGTGGAGTGGGGGGGGGGTAAGGGAGAGAGATAAAGAGTGTGAAGTGGCCAGAAGCTGTGTCCTTTTTATGACCTAGCTTTGGAAGTCACATATTATCACTTCCACCATACTCCCTTGGTCCAGGCAGTCACAATCCCTTGCCTAGGGGAAACATAGATTCCCCCCTCTTGGTACAGAGGTGCATCAATAACATTGTAAGAAGAGCATGTGGGATGGGGTAAATATGTGGGTGTGATCATGTTTGAAAAATGCAATCTGCTCCACACCCTCTGGACAATGAGTCTGTGGGGCCAGGAGATATGCTTTCATAAAACCTGCTCCCCAACTTCTAGATCTGCAATGAATATTGTAGCCACTCGTCAAATATAGCTATTAAATTTAAATTAATTAAAATTAAATAAAATATAGAGTTTAGTTCCTCAGTCACACTAACCACATTTTGAGTACTCAATAGCCACAAGTGGCTAGTGGCTACAATATGGACAGCCCAAATACAGAACATTTCCATCACTGCATTGGACAGCACTGATCTAGCTCAAGTTCTGGGACCTCAAAAATCCATGTAGATCATGTTTTGTTATCAGCAGCTCAAGGCCTGGTTGGGTGACTCAAAATGACTTTGTAGATAAAGCTTAGATATGCAGGCTGAAATGTCAGCAAGCTTGTTCTTACAGACTGAGTTGTGTCCCCCTCAAATTCATATGTTGGAGCCCTAACCCCCTATGTGACTGTATTTGAAGATGGGGTCTTAAGGAGGTAGCAAACATTAAGTGAGGTCATAAGGGTAGGACCTTAATACAGCAGGGCTGATGTCCTTAGAAGAAGAGGAAGAGACAAGAGAGCTCCCTCTGTCCACATGTTACAGGGAAAAGGCCACATAAGGATGCAGCAAGAAGGCAGCACCTGCAAGCCAGGAAGGAAACTCACCAAGAACTGAATTAGCCAGTACCTTGACCCAGGACTTCTAGCCTCCAGAACTAAGAGAAAATTAATTTCTGCTACTTAATCCATCCAGCCTGTGGTATTTTGTTATGGCAGCCTGAGCAGACTATTGTACTTGTGCACAAGCTCCCTCACAAAACAGTCTACAACAAGAGAGGGAAGAGGAGGGAAGGGGAGCCATGGGTTGGTGGCCTACTCTCCACTGCCATCTTGTTACAGCAGGGAACCTCGAGAAATCTGAAAAAGAAAAACTCAAATTTGGCCTTCCAGGATGTTATAAAGACATATGTATCAATGCAAAGAGATACAACTTTTTTTATTTAACAGTTTGTTCACTTGATTCATACCCTTCAAATATTTCAACATATGGTACATAGACCTCCATTTGTGCTCCTGCATAGGAGCCCACAAATGATAGAGAGTTGCATAAGACTTTAGTTTACATAGTTTCTTAGTCTGAGGAAGAGGAAAACATATGTGTGTGCTATGTTGCATTATTATTATTGTAATGAAAACACTGAATTCCAAATAGAAAAGTGCTAGACATCAGGCCCAGTGTAGTGGCACAAACTGGGTAGAGAAACTTGCTCTGCCTCAGTGCATATTTCATAGAGCATGTTTCAAGACTAAGAGTCTAATGGAGAGATCAACTACATGATGTTCTAAGGAAACTGCTGAATTTTCTGAAAAGAAAAGACTACATGAAATAGGCTTTGGAATAAAGCATTGCAGGAGTCACTGTTGCTGCCCACCAGATCCCTTTACCTCGGCTGGAGCACTATCTCTCGGTCACTGAGTGTGACTTTTCCTCCAAGTGACACTTGGAACAGCCAACCTTTATCCACTGAAATGTCCCTTGGAACATTCTATTTTTCTACTCAGTATATCTTTAAACAAAAATGCTTATCAGCAGCTGGCACACAAAGAAAGTCTTCCATTTTTCCATAAGCTTAAAAAATATATTTTGGGCTGTCCTTTGAAAAGTCTCCTTTTCCAGATCAGCAAGTTCTCTAGCTGATGAATGTTCCCAAACCCATATGGCTGCTGATGGTGAGAACCCAAACTCCTGACTACACAGAAAGTGGCCCTCCTGCCTCTGAGACTCTAGGTTGAAGAGCAAGGCATGCCCTTGGCCAGGGCAGCTGAGAGCCTTTCTGTACCCCCAGGAAAAGATGATTTTTGTGCTCCCTCCTTGTGTCCAGATTCCCCTGACCTCAAGGGCCTTTGTGGAGTTATCACAATGTGAGCCAACATTCTAAAAGCTGCAGAAGTTACCCAGACTTCTAGGCACGGTGGCAGGCTTAGCAAGTTTGTAAACCAACCCCACCCCAAGTTCTGCTCCAAATATACAGAAAGGCTGGACTCTACAAATATTTTTAAATTAAAAATAGATATGTGACCCCTTGGTGCTAGAACTCATGGAGGGATGGTGTGCCAGGTGGTTCTCAGTGTCCCAGTTTCGCTGCCTGCCCCTTCCCAATTTTCCCAAGGGACTTAGATTGCCTTTTCCTTCTGCAAGACATCACACTGGTCCAGTACATTGATGATATTATGCTGCTTGGAGCTAATTGCAAGAAGTAGCAACTACCCTAGGCTTATTGGTAAGACTGCAATGGCTGTAAAAAAACCTATGGAATAGAAGAGATAACTTAGGGCAGCTCTTACTACTACCCTGCCCTGTGACTAAAGTCAGTGGAAAACAACTATAACAACCCAATCAAGGCAGGACTGATAAAGGCTCAGACCTTTCAGAAATGAAGGTTTGGTTCACACCACCATGGTAATGAACCATGACCAACTGAGGTGCATGCAGGGGGCAAAGGGGATACAGAATAGGTAGTATAAGAAGGTATTTATAGGAGACCTTCAAGATAGCGGAGGAGAGCTCTACCATCCAGCAGTCCCTCCCATCAGGAAACTTCCACAAGCGTCTTAGATAGCCTCATCCACAGAGGGCAGACAGCAGAGGCAAGAAGAACTACAATCCTGCAGCCTGTGGAATAAAAACCACATTCACAGAAAGGCACACAAGATGAAAAGGCAGAGGACTATGTACCAGATGAAGGAACAAGTTAAAACCCCAGAGAAACAACTAAAAGAAATGGAGATAGGCAATCTTCCAGAAAAAGAATTCAGAATAATGATAGTGAGGATGATCCAGGACCTCAGAAAAAGAATGGAGGCAAAGGTCAAGAAGATGCAAGAAATGTTTAACAAAGACCTAGAAGAATTAAAGAACAAACAAACAGAGATAAACAGTACAATAACTGAAATGAAGAATGCACTAGAAGGAATCAATAGCAGAATAACTGAGGCAGAAGAACAGATAAGTGACCTGGAAGACAGAATGGTGGAATTCACTGCTGTGGAACAGAATAAAGAAAAAAGAATAAAAAGAAATGAAGACAGCCTAAGAGACCTCCGGGACAACATTAAACACAACAACATTCACATTATAGGGGTCCCAGAGGGAGAAGAGAGAGAGAAAGGACCCGAGAAAATATTTGAAGAGATTATAGTCAAAAAATTCCCTAACATGGGAAAGGAAATAGCCATCCAAGTTCAGGAAGCGTGGAGGGTCCCATACAGGATAAACCCAAGGAGAAACACACTGAGACACATAGTAATCAATTGGAAAAAATTAAAGACAAAGAAAAATTATTGAAAGCAGCAAGGGAAAAATGACAAATAACATACAAGGGAACTCCCATAAGGTTAACAGCTGAATTCTCATAAGAAGCTCTGCAAGCCAGAAGGGAGTGGCAGATACACTTAAAGTAATGAAAGGGAAGAACCTACAACCAAGATTACTCTACCCAGCAAGGATCTCATTCAGGTTTGATGGAGAAATCAAAAGCTTTACAGACAAGCAAAAGCTAAGAGAATTCAGCACCACCAAACAAGCTCTACAGCAAATGCTAAAGGAACTTCTCTAAGTGGGAAACACAAGAGAAGAAAAGGACCTACAAAAACAAACCCCCCAAAATTAAAAAAATGGTAATGGGAACATAAATATCAATAATTACCTTAAATCCTGCAAAACTCCTTAAATGTGAGTGGATTAAATGCTCCCACCAAAAGACACAGGCTTGCTGAATGGATACAAAAACAAGACCTATATATATGCTTTTTACAAGAGACCCACTTCAGACCTAGGGACACATACAGACTGAAAGTGAGGGGATGGAAAAAGATATTCCGTGCAAATGGAAATCAAAAGAAAGCTGGAGTAGCAGTACTCATATCAGACAAAATAGACTTTAAAATAAAGGATGTTACAAGAGACAAGGAAGGACACTACGTAATGATCAAGGGATCAATCCAAGAAGAAGATATAACAATTATAAATATATATGCACCCAACATAGGAGCACGTCAATACATAAGGCAACTGCTAACATCCATAAAAGGGGAAATCAACAGTAACACAATAATAGTAGGGGACATTAAAACCTCATGTTCAACAATGGACAGATCATCCCAAGTGAAAATAAATAAGGAAACACAAGCTTTAAATGGCACATTAGACCACATAGACTTAACTGATATTTATAGGACATTCCATCCAAAACAACAGAATACACTTTCTTCTCAAGTGGAACATTCTCCAGGATAGATCATATCTTGGGTCACAAATCAAGCCTCAGTACATATAATAAAATTGAAATCATATCAAGTATCTTTTCCGATCACAGCGCTATGAGACTAGATATCAATTACAGGGAAAAAAGTGTAAAAAATACAAACATGTGGAGGTTAAACAATATGCTACTAAATAACCAAGAGATCACTGAAGAAATCAAAGAGGAAATCAAAAAATGCCTAGAAACAAATGACAATGAAAACACAATGACCCAAAATCTATGTGATGCAGCAAAATCTGTTCTAAGAGGGAAGTTTATAGCAATAATATCCTACCTCAAGAAACAAGAAACTTATCAAATAAACAATCTAATCTTACACCTAAAGCAATTAGAGAAAGAAGAACAAACTAAAACCCAAAGTTACCAGAAGGAAAGAAGTCATAAATATCAGATCCGAAATAAATGAAAAGGAAATGAAGGAAATGATAGGAAAGATAAATAAAATTAAACTCTGGTTCTTTGAGGAGATACATGAAATTGATAAACCATTAGCCAGACTCATCAGGAAAAAAGGGAAAAGACTCAAATCAATAAAATTTGAAATGAAAAAGGAGAAGTAACAACTGACACTGCAGAAATACAAAGGATCATGAGAGATTACTACAAGCAACTCTATGCCAATAAAATGGACAACCTGGAAGAAATGGACAAATTCTTAGAAATGCACAACCTTCCAAGACTGAACCAGGAAGAAATAGAAAGTATGAACTGTCCAATCACAAGCACTGAAATTGAAACTGTGATTAAAAATCTTCCAACAAACAAAAGCCCAGGACCAGATGGCTTCACAGGTGAATTCTATCAAACATTTAGAGAAGAGCTAAAACCTATCCTTCTCAAACTCTTCCAAAATATAGCAGAGGGAGGAACACTCCCAAAATCATTCTACGAGGCCCACCATCACCCTGATAGCAAACCAGAAAAAGATGTCACAAAAAAGGAAAACTACAGGCCAATAACACTGATGAACATAGATGCAAAAATCGTCAACAAAATACTAGCAAACAAATTCCAACAGCACATTAAAAGGATCATACACTATGATCAAGTGGGGTTTATCCCAGGAATGCATGGATTCTTTAATATATGCAAATCAATCAATGTGATACACCATATTAACAAACTGAAGAATAAAAACCATATGATAAACTCAAAAAATGCAGAAAAAGCTTTTGACAAAATTCAACACGCATTTATGATAAAAAAAAAAACCCTCCAGAAAGTGGGCATAGAGGGAACCTACATCAACATAATAAAGGCAATATATGACAAACCCACAGCCAGCATCGTGCTCAATGGTAAAAAAAATGAAACCATTTCCGCTAAGATCAGGAACAAGACAAGGTTGCCCACTCTCACCAATATTATTCAACATAGTTTTGGAAGTTTTAGCCACAGCAGTCAGAGAAGAAAAAGAAATAAAAGGAATCCAAATCAGAAAAGAAGTAAAACTGTCACTGTTTACAGATGTTACAGATACATAGAGAATCCTAAGGATGTTACTAGAAATCTACTAGAGCTAATCAATGAATTTGGTAAAGTAGCAAGATACAAAATTAATGCACAGAAATCTCTGGCATTCCTATACACTAATGATGAAAAATCTGAAAGTGAAATCAAGGAAACACTCCCATTTACCACTGCAACAAAAAGAATAAAGTACCTAGGAATAAACTTACCTAAGGAGACAAAAGATGAGTATGCAGAAAAGTATAAGACACTGATTAAAGAAATTAAAGACAATACAAACAGATGGAGAGATATACCATGTTCTTGGGTTGCAAGAATCAACATTTTGAAAATGACTATACTACCCAAAGCAATCTACAGATTCAATGCAATCCCTATCAAACTACCACTGGCATTTTTCAGAGAACTAGAACAAAAAATTTCACAATTCGTATGGAAACACAAAAGGTCCCTAATAGCTAAAGCAATCTTGAGAAAGAAAAACGGAGCTGGAGGAATCAGGTTCCCTGACTTCAGACTATACTACAAAGCTACAGTAATCAAGACAGTATGTTAACTGGCACAAAAACAGAAATATAGATCAATGGAACAGGATAGAAAGCCCAGAGATAAACCCAAGCACATATGGTCACCTTATCTTTGATAAAGGAGGCAAGAATATACCATGGAGAAAAGACAGACTCTTCCATAAGTGGTGCTGGGAAAACTAGACAGCTACATGTACAAACAATGAAATTAGAACACTCCCTAACCCCATACACAAAAATAAACTCAAAATGCATTAAAGACAAAAGTGTAAGGCCAGACACTATAAAACTCTTAGAGTAAAACATAAAACACTCTATGACATAAATCACAGCAAGATCCTTTTTGACCCACCTCCTAGAGAAATGGAAATAAAAACAGAAATAACAAATGGGACCTAATTAAACTTAAAAGCTTTGCACAGCAAAGGAAACCATAAACAGGACGAAAAGACAACCTTCAGAATGGGAGAAAATATTTTCAAACAAAGCAACTGACAAAGGATTAATCTCCAAAATATACAAGCAGCTCATGCAGCTCAATATCAAACAAACCAAACAACCCAATCCAAAAATGGGCAGAAGACCTAAAAAACAGACATTTCTCCAAAGAAGATATACAGATTGCCAACAAACACATGAAAGGATGCTCAACATCACTAATCATTAGAGAAATCCAAATCAAAACTACAATGAGGTATCACCTCACAGTGGTCAGAATGGCCATCATCAAAAAGTCTACAAATAGTAAATGCTGTAGAGGGTGTGTAGAAAAGGGAACCCTCTTGCACTGTTGGTGGGAATGTAAATTGATACAGCCACTATGGAGAACATTATGGAGGTTCCTTAAAAAACTACAAATAGAACTACCATACGACACAGCAATCCCACTACTGGCCATATACCCTGAGAAAACCATTATTCAAAAAGAGACATGTACCACAATGTTCATTGCAGCACTATTTACAATAGCCAGGACATGGAAGCAACCTAAGTGTCCATCATCAGATGAATGGATATAGAAGATGTGGCACATATATACAATGGAATATTAGCCATAAAATGTAACAAAACTGAGTTATTTTTATAGAGTGAAGTAAGTCAGAAAGAGAAAAACACATATGGTAGCACATATGTATTGAATCTAAAAAAAAAATGGTTCTTATGAACCTCGAGGCAGGATAGGAATAAAGACTTAGACATAGAGAATGGACTTAAGGACACGGGGAGGGAAAGGGTAACCTGGGATGAAGTGAGAGAGTGGTATGGACATATATACACTACCAAATGTAAAATAGATAGCTAGTGGTAAGCAGCTGCATAGCACAGGGAGATCAACTGGGTGTCCTGAGACCACTTAGAGGAGTGGGATAGGGAGGGTGAGAGGGAGATGCAATAGGGAGGGTATAATGGGGATATATGTACACATATAGCTGATTCACTTTGTTATACAGCAGAAACTAACACAACATTGTAGAGCAATTATACTCCAGTAAAGATGTTAAAAAATATAGATATATGTTGTGCAATAAGAAACAAAGACCAACAAAGATGTTCTAAAAGAAAGGTGGGCTTATTGCTTGCCTGGAAGGGAGAGCCGCATCACTTTTCTCAGGTGTGAGGTCAGCAGGTTTCTCTAAGTAGAAATTGAAAGAACTTGTATGGCAAAATAATTTGGCCGAAGAGGCAGAATGTAAATCTTTCTTTTTCTGTCTCTCCTATAGGGAAGTCTGGTTTCAAACAAGTCTGAGATTGGTTGCCTAATCTGCTCATGGGCTTGGGGCTACTCAGTGGATGGCCTAAGTTGAGAATTCTCATCAAGGTTTCTCTTTAATACACATACAAACAAGAAAGGGTAATTCCCAGGAGCCAGAAGCAAAGAAGGAGACTTTAGATAGTTCAGTAAGTGAACGTTGAAGCTATGTAGCCCACAGGATTTAGTCTTAGATACACTTTAAAGGCAGGGCTTTTAATGCCTGGCCAGGAAGCTGAGTCAGAGCCAGAACAGGTCCCTGCACAATGCCAGGGCTCAGAAAACCCTGCACCATCTGTGGTCTGGGATTGGAAAGTTACATCTGGTAGCAAGCTTCCTGCCCCAGGCTTGGGTGGAAATATCACTAGTGAATGATAAGACCTTAAGACCGAGGAAGGTTGTCCAGGACCTACCTGGTGAACCCTGTGGGATGAGCAGAAGCAGCCACAAATCTGCCCTATGGACCTCCAAACCAGGCCTCTCCAGGACTGCTGAGGAGGATGAGGTCTCCGAAGTCTATCAAAATTTGGTAAGTACTCGGTTTAATGGCTCTCATGAGACGAAGCAGTAGGGAAGGAGAGATTCAAGTATGCAGTGTGAGAGGCCCTCTAGAATGCATATATTTCATTTATTAATCACCACTGTGTACCAGGCTCTTTACCATTTGTTATCTTGAACCTTCCCAACAACGACATTCTATAGCAGCCTTTTTATCTGGCACTATTTTCAGAAAGCTAATCAAAGTCCCACTCTTATCACATGCCTGAAATTCCACCACCTAAGATTCATTCTTTGAAGTCTTGACAGCTTTTCCATCTTCATGTGCACACACAGCTCCAAACTAGACTAGAAATATATTACAATGGAAAGGGCTCTGAAAAGGCAGCCCTGGGACATGGATTCTGGTCCAGGCACCACTTCCCTGACTATGAGGCTTTGGTCAAGCTACACACCTACTCTGGTGTTCAGCACACAGTAGATGGTCAATAAATGGTACTGTCTAATTTTCATCATTATTACACATCCCCAAATATCATGGCCCTTACCAACATAAAAGCAACTAGAACTCTGCTGTGTTGCATGGTGAGGTGTGCAGGCACAGCCCTTTACCAGAAGGAGCCCTGTCTTACTCAAGGCAAATCTGGAACACAGAGCACTGGGGTGCTGAAATGTTTTTACAGTTCCCCTTTGGTCCTAAGGTCTACTCACATGGGTCTGGAAGTTATGCCTTCTCTCCCTTCTTCCTTTTCCACTGCTCCTGGCCCAGTGCACCTACTTCAGTCTCCATGGTGGCTATGCTGACAAATCTCATTGCCCAAGGCCTTAATTCTTCAGAGTGGAGCAGAACAAGACGTACAAATCTCCCTCTTGTCAATATTGATGCTTTCTCACAGCCTAACGTTGATTCTGTGTTATGCTTAAAGTTCCCCTCTCCACCAGAAGAAAGCCTGGAGTAAGATGGTACAGGGACAGAGAAAGTAGTGCCCCGTGAAAATAGTCTACTCTAAATCTGTAATGAGTTTAGAGAGAAATAGTCTCTGCTGGTTTCTATAATTTGGATATAACTCTGCTGTACACATGGATGGTATAAGGGGCCCCCAGTAAGCATAAATTTGATGTAAAATGAAGCCTTGGCAATGACACATAATAATTTACCTTCTTAGAATTTAGGATGGAGTGTGGTTTGAAAGGCCCAGGCAGAATTATTAAAAAAACAATTGCTTAAAATTACTTGAAAAGTCCTTCTCATGGATGCTAACACGGTTGATCCAGATTCTGATAATACTGTTTCTCTCCCTGAAAAGAACCATTAGAAGGAAAAGCTGATCCAAAGTTCCCTGTTTTGCCTTCCCCTGTGCCTCTAACAATTCAAGACCCTGCTTGCTCCCAGGGAAAATGAAGGCAATCAGACCACCACAACCAAAGTCGCTCAGGGGGCTTGCCACTTCACTGGAGACCATGGAGTCAACTACCATGTCTTGAGGACCTTCTCCAAAGCACTCCTCAGAGAAGCTTTAAAACAAGCAGGGGACAGAAGCCAGGGATAAATTTGGGATCTGAGGTGGAAGGAAAAAATAAAACCATGATTAGGTGGCAGGTAGATGTAGAGACTGGAAGAAGAGTTTCAAAGCTCTCCTTTAAAATGGGAGGTTGGCATGGGCCACTTCAGACAGGTGAGTTGCATAGGGTGGAGGATGGAGCACCAGGCCGGGGTCCCAGCTCTGCCACTTAATAGCTGGGAGATCTTGGTCTCACTGAGCTCCAGTTGCTTCATGTGGAATGTAGTCACTGTGGCTCCTTTCAGAAATAAACTTGTAGTATAATTTCCCTACTCTCTTCTCCTTAGACATGGTTTAAAAATGATTACCTAATTATATGTTCACTTGAAATGAAGATGCATGATATTGCATATTTTGTGCATCAATGAGTTTTGAACTCACTTATCCAATGGCCACAAGCACACATTTAGATAACTTTAAGAAAAAGTTCAAGTGCTTCTGCTTAAAATGGGGAAAGTTATCCATCTAGATGTTCCAAAGGCACCTCAAACTCAACATCTCTAAGAATGTATCATCCTTCCCTTTAAGTCCTCCTTCTGCAATGCCTGTTTCAGCTGATGGCTCCACTGTGCCTGCACCACCTTGGCTACAAAATGGAGCCTCTTTGTCTTTTCTCTTACTCTCCACACTCATAGGTGACCAAGTCCTGATAACTTTACCTCCCCACTGTTTTCAGGCACCTTTTCTGAGAATGAGTTAGGAGCACTCATAGGTCATACTCTCATCTTTTATTCCCTGGAACACTGCCTGCCATCTTGCCCTCCCCCATCCGCTAAACCATTGTCCCTGATGTAGAAACAATCTTCCTTTTTTTAATTTTATTAGAGTTGATTTACAATGTTGTGTTAGTTTCAGGTGCACAGCAAAGTGATTCAGTTATACATATAGTCATTCTTTTTCATATAGGTTATCACAGAATATTGAGTAGATTTTCCTGTGCTATACAGTAGGTCCTTGTTTGTTATCTATCTTATATATAGTAGTGTGTGTATGTTCACCCCAAGCTCCTGATTTATCCCTCCCCCCAACACGTTTCCCCTTTAGTAACCATATAAATGAACTTATTTACAAAACAGAAACAGACTTACAGATATTGAAAACAGAAACAATCTTCCTGGAGCACCAATCACTTCTTTGTTCAAAACCATTCACTGGCTTTGTTCACACTCTCCCTGGAGTTCTTTGCCCACTTGCCATGTCATCCCCCTCTTGGGCCCTCATCAGGCTAACTTCTACTCATCCTTTAAGACTCTGGAAGCACTTCTTTGCTCTCCACTCTGCTGCCAGGCTCTACCAGATAGCCCCACTATCCCACTTCCCTTTGTATGTGTGTACTGTAGCACTCACTGTCTTAATTGTAACTATGCCTGCCTCCCTAACCAGGCTGAGGACTTCCTGGGAACAGAGGTATATTTTATCACAGTCACCTAGCAGAACGTCTAGCCCATACTATCTACTTAAAAACTTTAATTAATTCATATTTTCTCTGGGTCCAGAAATGTCATTGATCTAAAGCAGAACACAGTCATGACCCAGCCACCTAAATCTGTTCAGTGAAGCAAAGCAGAGGTGGGCTGAGATGCAAGCCCAGTGCCCCAGACAGATGCCAGAGTCTTTGTTGGACACTGGTTTCTGCATGTGGCAAATACTAAGTTGGGTCAAGTTGATACTAATAAACTGAGGCAGAGCCATTCCGACAGCCATTTCTGTTTCCAAGTGAACACTGCATACAGGAGATGCTACATTAAGGTAATTATTTTACACAAAATGTAATCAATTTCCCTGTGTTGCTTTCTCTCCAGCAAATGATTCTTCATAAAGCAAAGTTTAATGTTTTGCCCTGGCTAAGAGGCTTTATTTCGGATGAAAAAAGAAGTGCTCCAGAAGCCTTGCCAGAAATTTCCAAATATCACTGAGTCTTCAAATATTGCACTACGCTGATCAGTTTTCATTGACTTCCACATACAGAGTTGACTCAATTCCTTTGCAAATCACTCCATTCTTTAGACCTCATTTTCTCCATCTGCAAAATAAGACAGATGGATTAGATGATTTTAAGACCTCTTTCCAGTTCTTAAATTAGACTATTCCAAGATTCTTATTTATTATTTCACTTTCCATTTGATGTCTTTTAAGTCAACTGATGGTACAGAAATTTAACAGTAATATAAATAAATTAGGGGATTATTCTTTGTATAAAACTGATTTGTTGTTGTATGAGACTTACCTTTAGATAACAAATTTCCCGAGCTCTTTTAAAATGGATCTTGATTACAAATTCTTGACTTATATACCATCTATATTACACAAATCAACATTTACCTGCAAGACTGGCTACATAACCTTTGGGAGCCAGTTAAAATGAAAATACTGGGTCCCTTGTTTAAAAATTAGTCAGAATTTCAATATGATATTAAACCAAAGCTGGGGCTCTTCTGAGTGTGGGGCACTGTGCAACTGCCCTGTTCATCTGTGCTGCTTTCTGTATACCTCAGTTAAACAACAAAGCATCTGTTAGTAATAAATATACCTGAACATTTCCCCCAACTCTGATTCTTTAGTATATCCAACAAAAAGAAATAAGGATTCACAGAAGGAAATATCACTAGACTTTTGACTATAATCTAAGTTCCTTTATACCCACTCAATTAAAGAGCCTTAGGCTGGAATCAGACATGGGTACCACGTCTAACTTGACCATTGGCTCACTGATGATTCACTGGACTTCCTGAGCACTCAGTCTGCTCCTCTGTAAAATGAGGAGCTTTATTTTTGGCACTAGGATTCTGTGGATTTTTGTTTGCTTTTTGATCCATGCCTTGTTTCCATGGCCATGTAATTTTTTTGAACTTGTTACTGAAGTATAACATGTATAGAAAACTGTACATATGTATCATAAGTGTATAGCTCACTGAATTTTGCAAACTGAACACATCCATGTAACCAGCTCCCAGATCAAAAAGGAGAACATGATCAGAATTTTTTTTTTTTTTGTGGTAGGTGGGCCTCTCACTGTTGTGGCCTCTCCCGTTGCGGAGCACAGGTTCCGGACGAGCAGGCTCAGTGGCCATGGCTCACGGGCCCAGCCACTCCACGGCATGTGGGATCTTCCTGGACCGGGGCACGAACCCGTGTCCCCTGCATCGGCAGGCGAACTCTCAACCACTGCGCCACCAGGGAAGCCCTGATCAGAATCTTAATAGCCTACCTCATGCTCCATTCTGGTCACAGCCTCCCACTCTCACAAGGGTAACCACTATCCTGACTTCTAATACCATACATTAGGTTTGCCTGTTTTTGAATTTTAAACAAATAGAATCATACAATATATATGCATGTGACTTCTTTAACTCGGTATTATGTTTTGAAATTCATCCACATGGTTGAATGGTGGATCATTCATTCTCATTGGTTTAGTGCTCTGTTGTATAAATATACCACATTTGAATTACCATTCTAAGGGCATTTAGGCTGGTTTCATTTTTGGCTGGTCATGTAATTTTATAATTTACTAAAAATATCCACCATTCCTAATTCTCAATAATCTTAGTAAGATTAAAAATAAGTTTACTTTTTTAATGGTCATGAAGAACCTAGGGGCAAGACGGGAATAAAGCCGCAGACCTACTAGAGAATGGACTTGAGGATATGGGGAGGGGGAAGGGTAAGCTGGGACAAAGTGAGAGAGTGGCATGGACATATATACACTACCAAACGTAAGGTAGATTGCTAGTGGGAAGCAGCCGCATAGCACAGGGAGATCAGCTTGGTGCTTTGTGACCACCTGGAGGGGTGGGATATGAGGGTGGGAGGGAGGGAGATGCAAGAGGGAGGAGATATGGGGACATATGTATAACTGATTCACTTTGTTATAAAGCAGAAACTAACACACCATTGTAAAGCAATTATACTCTAATAAAGATGTTTAAAAAAAGTTTACTTTTTTGATTTTATGAAGAGTGAGGTTAAAATCCCTTGTACAGGGATTTCAAAAAGGCTTGGACCCTTCCTTCAATCCTAGAAGTGAACAGTGAGCAGAGGAGAATTTTCTTGTTCCTTTTCTGGCTCAGCTTCTACAGGTGGAGATTCTTAGTCTGCAGAAGAAGCAATTATTGTCATTGTTCATTAACATCTGACCAAACTCTGTTAGAAGACAGAAATGGCTTCTGAGTGTATCGAAGGAAAGCCCTTCAGGGTTCAGGAAGTTTGTTGATAGACCAAACCATACCAGTTCAGGGGGTGCTGGGTGATGGGAACCAGTCGCACCTGCCAGGAGCCACAGGTGCTTGGAGTCCTGGACAAGATACAGGGGATGGTAATGGTAGTTGGGGTGGGGTGTGGAGAGAGTGCTCCAGGCAGACAGTCTCCAGAGATATGGGAATAGATGGAAGAAAAAAATAGACAAGATTTGGTAATCCAGGCAAGTGGTCTATGGCTGAGCAGTTCAGCAGAAGGTAACACATAGTTCCTCTTCAGAGGAACTCAACCACAGAAGATGTGAAAGCAGGCCATCCTTTCACAATCTGGGCAGAGGTTAAGCTCAAGATGATCTGGGATGCACTACTGACTGTGGGCATAACTCCAACCCTGAAAGAACTGACAAGCGTGAAAAAAGACTCAGTGTTCAAGTGATTGCGACTCCAGGCAGGTTACCTAAGCAGGGGCTCAGGTAGCCTCCTGGGACCTCATCACCAGAAACAGGACAGAGTAGACTCAGCAGTGATTGAACAGTGCTGTCATTTACTAATTCAATAAACTGTTATTGAGCTCCTGGCTCAATATGCCAAATACTGTACTAGTTGATGGTTGTAAACAAAACATACATGGTAATCACATCAGGATGCTTTTGTCTGCAAGTAACAGAATACACAAATAAAAGTGGCTTAAACCAATAGGGCGTAACTAGTAATCTCACATACAAAGTCTAGAAGTAGGCTGTCCTAAGCTTGCCTAAGTCACTCATGAATGTCAGGACTCAGACTGAACTTCTCTTCAGTTTACCTCATAGCTACAAAGAGGCTGCAGTAGGCCCACAAATCACACCCTCACATAATAGTATTGAAAGTAGGAAAGAATAAAACAACTTGCATGCCTTTTTTATTTGAGAGAAAAATCCTTTCCAAAACTTTTTAGCTGAATTCCTCTTCTATTACCTTGGCCAGACTAGGTCAGGTGACCACAACTAAACCAGTCACTGGGAAGAGGAATGGAATGACCACAATTGTTTAGAACAATCAAGATGCAAGCCCTGCGGCTTGATATACTGTGCCCCAGTATGTGAACAAACTCAGGGCCATGTCAGTGAGGAAGAAGTGAGGGGGGATAACTGTGGGGTAGACAATCCAAAATACTGCCGCCACAAACCAAACTCCTGAAAAAAAAAGTTCCTTTCACTGCCTTGTGTCCAGGATGGGTCCCAGAATTGGGAAATCTCTTTTATTCAACAAAATCTTAGTAAGCACCTTCTCTGGGCAAGCAGGTGTGGGACCTCCAGCTGTGAGCTCTGGAAAACTTCAGCCATCAAACCACTCACCTCTTCAAGCTCTACATAAACAGATTTCCCACAAGGCCCAGCCCATGTTTCATCCAGCCTGCTCTCTCCAATGGAGGCAACAACAGGAATGCTAGGGAAACAGCATTTGCTTTCTGTGCCCTCAGAAGTTCAGCATGTTCTAAATCTAGGTCCTACCACTCAGAGTTTTATTTCATCTCTCCCTGAATGTATTTACATTTTTGGCTTATACAACCTCTTGGGAGAGTGCATTCCATAAGTTGCATACTTGCCAGGTAAGCCAACATTATTTTCAACATGTCTTAATACTACTGCCTTTAAGCTTATAAAGGTTACCTCATCTATTCATTAGCGTTTCATTTATTAGAGGCTAGCCTGCAAACCTATCACAGGTTGCTTGTTCTTTAGAGATATCCATAAAGAGGAAACAGCCAGAATAATAATATAGTAGTTGGCATTCACTGAGCGATTATTATGTGCTAGACGCTCTTCTAACTACATTTATATTAACTAATTTAATCCTCAAGAAACCCTATGAGGGAGGAATGTTTACGCACTTTTTTTTGCAGAAGAGATATGGAGATGTTAATTAACTTGCCTAAGATCACATAGCTAATAGATGGAGGAAGAGACTCAAACTCAGGATGCCTGAAGCCAGAGCTCATGAATTCAACCACTCATTATACCCCATCTCAAAGGGACAAGACATTCTCCTGCTTTCAGGGCTCCTGGGACTTTTTCATCTTACAGCTTGTAGGCACTTCAGAGGACTTGCTGGGGTGAAAAAAAACATGTATTAAATAGACAAAGCCAGGCCAAGCCAGGAATTACACATCAATTCCTTTCCTCTTTGTCAGCTGCTGGTCTGTCCTCTCAGACTGCAGGAGTGCCTGTCATGTTACTCAGTGGAAACCCCATACACTCAAATTCTCACAGGCAGATTGTCTCTAGATCAAAAAGAGGTCAACTGGGCAAAGTGGCAATCTGAGAACAGCGGTAGAAAGTGCATTCCCTTTGTGAGGTGGTTTTCAGAATAGCTTTTCTCCAAGTTGAGGACAGATACAGCTGTCTCTCCCACAACTTTTTAACACTGAGTCACTCACCCACTGACCTGTACTGTGTTTTGATTGTCTTGGATGATGTCTTGTGGACCCCCCAAAAAAATTAAAAGTTCTTTCAGATTTGGGACTGCGTCTTATTCATGGGTCTAACCATGCCTTCCCCTGAAAGAAAGATTCTTCCCCTGATGAAATATTCTGCTGTATGTGTGAGACCCTTTTCTCCAACAAGACTGACAGTTTTCTGAGAGCTTCTGTGGCATGCTCTTTGGCACACCACTCAATTCTGGAAATTCCCAGGACTTGGAGACCATGTTGAGGTGCCCATCCCAAGAACTAAGAGATCAGAGAAAAACCAAACTTGTAGCTTATGTTTATTTTGTTTTGCTTTGCCTTGTTCCTGTGGACTCATCAGGGGAGAACAAAACAACCTTCTGACCCAGCCCCCACCCCACCAAACCACTGTATTCCCAAGAAGTCTGCACTTTACCACGGGACCACCACTTGCACCTCTACTGTGATGGAATGCAAACACTTTTTACTGAGGAGAATGAAGCCAGGTTATCCCAGAAAGAAATGGATGGAGTCTGGTGCTGTGAATTAGGTAAAATTACAGAAAGTGTGGCACAACCACCAGAGGGAGCTTCCCTGAGAACTCAAGGGATTTCTGTAAATGGTAGACAAACCCAATACCTCAGACAGAAGATGACTGAGGTATGTTCTAGGGTCCAGGACACTTAGAACAGATCCTTCAATCTGTGAGAAGATTCCTGTGTTGGGACATCTCACAGAATAGTAAAGAAGCAGCCAAAAGATGACTTCACTCACATATGGTGCCTTGGTGGCTGGGTCATGTTAGGATTGTCAACTGGAACATCTTCATTGGCCTCTCCAACATGGCAGTCTCAGTGTAGTTGGGCTTCTTACATGGCAGCTCAGGGCTTTGAGGGAGAGTCTTTCAAAAAGACTCAGGCAGGAGCTGCAAGGCTTTTTATGACCTAGTGCCAAAAGTCCCAGAAGGTCACTTCTGTTGCATTCTATTTGTCAAGCAAGTCACTGAGGTCAGCCAATATTAAAAGGGGGTGAGAATTAGACTCTGCCTCGTAGTAGAAGGAGTAACAAGGAATGTGCAGGCATATTTAACCTACTATGGTCTCTTTGGCCACTATGGAGGAGACAGTGGTCTCCATGATGTTGATGCAATAATCTATAGCAGAGGATGAGATGAGCACTGACAACATGGTTACCTCCCAGCTGGTGAACAGGAAGTCTTGCTCAGATGGGTGCCTCTAAGTGGTGGTGTTCTGAGTGATCATGTAGGCTTGAGGATGAATAAAGGACATTGGAGTCAGGCAGTTCAAAGCCCAGTTCTTCCATTGATTTGTTAAGTCACTTTTAAGCACTATGCTACCAATCCAGGCTACCCCTCCCCAAGAGGGTCCAAGTTCCTTGGACTCCAGTATAGCATATAGATGAGAGCTACCAGTCAGGTTTTACAGCATCTTGGGAGATTTTATTCATATCATGAAGCTTACCTCTTCATGAGAGAAAAGATAAATTTGTCTCTGGGCTACCTCAAATGGATACAGTTTAACCAAAGTTTGTAGTATATTATTGCAATTTTATACACTCATCTCTGTTTCAACCTCTCCCTACCTTCCACTCATAACAACACACATTCCATCAGGAACAGTGGAGAAACCATCAGATGAAATGTCTTTTTATAAGCTCTTGGTATTTGATAATACCTGACACCTGTTCACAATCATAGGAGGGTTTATTGATATCTCATCACTTAAACTGACAGATGGATAACAAGATTGCCTAGGTCCATAAGGAAAAGATAAATAAAAATATTTTAAGAGGAAATACAGGTTATAACTAATTAGTGTTTTTCAATATGTGAGGAAATACAGAATGATACAGGATGATACTGATAAAGTGAGAAATATTTCCCTTGCAAGTGTCAGAAAATTCAACTCATAGTGCAGTAAACAATAAAAGGGCATATATTGGCTCCAGTTACTGCACAGTTCATTGGGAGATCTAACTGTTTGAAGATAACATTTTATCCAAATCTTAAATGATACCAGGATGTGGTTTCTCTCTCTTGCTCTCTCTCCTTTCCCTGGCTCTGCATCCTTGGTGTTGGTGACATTCCTGGGAACCCTCTCTCCTATGGTCCCAACATAGTTGCCAGCAGCTCCTAGGGCTGAAGGTTTAAATCTAGAGGGGGAAAAACTAGTGCTGTTTCCCTAAATTCCGGCAGAAATTTTATCCCATCTCCTTGGCTCTGAGTGGGTCTTATGTCCAATTCTAAACCAATCAATTTTGCCCAGGAAAATGTGTTGAGTGGGTTGTTTGGGGCCTGAATCACTTGCTCTACCCTGAGTCATAAGTGGGACCAACTTCTCCTGAAGCATCTAGGCTGAAATTGGGAAGGAGATTGTAGCCCAAAAGTAAATTCAGAAGAAACGCAAAAGTGAGCACTGTGATGCAAACAGAGAGAGAGCCATAAGAATCCTTCTAACTGGGGGGCAAGGAACATAAAAGAGACCTCCTAAAGCTCAGAGATAGTAGGGTAAGTTCTTCAGTTATTCTCTCCTTTTGTTCTCTCTTACCCTCGCTCCCAGGCAATCCAGTGGCAGGTGCATAGCAATACAGGAAAACTATAAGAGATAACATTCTAAGGGAGGGAAACATTCAATGCAGTGGAACTGCAAGTCCAAGAGGGCAGGTCAATCCAAACCCCAATGATTTTTCCCCCTTTCTCTCTGTTCTTCCAACATAGTAGGATAAATGGCAATTTCTGGCCAGAGGACAAAAGAGGGAAGCCCTAGAGACCAGTAAGTATCTCAGAGATAGTGGAGAGGGAGAACCTCAGAAAGCAACCACATATATCTGTTGATGAACTCCTGGGCTCACCCTGACTTGAGTATTCTGGATCTGGCCTTGATTAGCATAACAAAGATTTTTGAGAATTGAGTAAATAGAGGGACTCTCACCTATATTCCAAACTGAGTGGCACACACACAAGATAGATCCCAATAACACTGTAAAGCCTTTAAAAACTAATGTGATATTGCAACCACAGTACACAGAAGGTGGATTGGAATTTGCAGCCTGAATCTAATGAGGCCAAGTGTCTACTAAGACAAAAATCTCAATATTATCCATAGGATTTAAACAAAACCCAGCATCTTATAACATTGAAATTGTCCAGGATATAATTCAAAATTACTTAACATACAAAAAACCTCAAAAACCTCAACACACATGGGAAAAGATAATCATCAGACACCAATGATAAGATGACTCAGATGCTGGGATTATTGGACAATCCTTAAATCAGATATTATAAAAATGCTTGAACAAGATATTGTGAACACTCTCAACAACGGAAAAACCAAGTGGAAATTAAAGAACCCAAAAACTCAATGAAAAGTCAAAACCTAGGGACTTCCCTCATGGCGCAGTAGTTGAGAGTCCTCCTGCCAATGCAGGGGACACAGGTTTGGGCCCTGGTCCTGGAAGATCCCACGTGCCTTGAAGCAGCTAAGCCTGTGCACCAAAACTGTTGGGCCTGTGGTCTAGAGCCCAAGAGTCACAACTACTGAGCCCGCGTGCCTAGAGCTGGTGTTCTGCAGCAATAGAAGCCACAACAGTGAGAACCCTGCACACTGCAACAAAGAGTAGCCCATGTTCACCTCAACTAGAGAAAGCCCATGCACACCAATGCAGCCAAAAATTAATTAGTTAATTAATTAATTAAAAAAAATTAAAACCTCATGGGATACACTCAATACCAGAATAAAGGCTGCAGAGGAAAAGTCAGTGGTCTTGAAGATAGATCAATGGGAATTACTCAATAGGAATTATTCAATCTGTATAACAGTGAGAAAATAGATTGAAAAACTTAAACAGAGCCGTGGGGACTTGTGGGACAAAAAAACAACAACAAGAAATGACTAACAGATGTATCATTTAAGTCCCACAGGAGAGGAAAAAGAGGATGGTGCTGAAAAAATATTTTAAAAAATATTGGCTGAGTATTTCTCAAGTTTTTCAGAAGTCATAAAACCACAGATTCAAGAAGGTAGAAAAACCCCAGATAGAAAAAAAGAAAGAAAGAAATCCAAACCTAGGCACATAAAAATTAGAATGCTGAAAACAAAAATCAAAGAAAAACCTTGAATGCAGCCATAGAAAAGACACACTACCTATAGGGAACAGTGATTCAAAGGACAGCAGACTGTTCAGCAGAAACCATGGAAGCCAGGAAAAAGAAGCACAACAGTTTTAATGTGCTGAAAGAAAAAAACTGTTAACACAGAATTCCATATCCAGTGAAAATATACTTCAGGAATAAAGGTAAAATAAAGATATTCTCAGATGAAGGAAAACTTCAGGGATGAAAAAGGGGATATCATTACAGACCCCACAGGCATTAAAAGGATCAGAAGGGAATACTGTGAACAACACTAGGAACAAAAGTTCAACAATTTAAATGAAATGGATTAATTTCTCAAACCCACAAACTACCACAACTCACCCAAGATGAAGTAGATAACCTGAAAAGCCCTATAACTATTGAATAACTGTTAAATAAATTGAATTTATATTTTAAAACATTCTTTAAGAAAAAATTAAATACTTTTTTTTCTTAACATCTTTCTTGGAGTATAATTGCTTTACAATGGTGTCTTAGTTTCTGCTTTATAACAAAGAGAATCAGTTATACATATACATATGTGCCCATATCTCTTCCCTCTTGCATCTCCCTCCCTCCTACCCTTGCAATCACAGCCCTCTAGGTGGTCACAAAGCACTAGCTGATCTCCCTGTGTTATGCAGCTGCTGCCCACTAGCTATCTAATTTACGTTTGATAGTATATATAAGTCCATGCCACTCTCTCACTTTGTACCAGCTTACCCTTCCCCCTCCCCATATCCTCAATTCCATTCTCTACTAGGTCTGTGTCTTTATTCCCATCTTGTCCCTAGGTTCTTCATGACGTTTTCTTTTTCTTTTTTTTTTTTAATTTTAGTTTCCATATATATGTGTTAGCACGCAGTATTTGTTTTTCTCTTTCTGACTTACTTCACTCTGTATGACAAATTCTAGGTCCATCCACCTCACTACAAATAACTCAGTTTCATTTCTTTTATGGTTGAGTAGTATTCCATTGTATATATGTGCCACATCTTCTTTATCCATTCATCTGTTGATGGACACTTAGGTTGCTTCTATGTCCTGGCTATTGTAAAGAGCTGCAATGAACATTTTGGTACATGACTCTTTTTTAAGTATGGTTTTCTCAGGGTACATGCCCAGTAGTGGGATTGCTGGGTCATATGTAAGTTCTTTTTTCAGTTTTTAAAGGAACCTCCATACTGTTCTCCATAGTGGCTGTATCAATTTACATTCCCACCAGAAGTGCAAGAGTGTTCCCTTTTCTCCACACCCTCTCCAGCATTTATTGTTTGTGGAATTTTTGATGATGGCCATTCTGACTGGTGTGAGATGATATCCCATTGTAGTTTTGATTTGCATTGTTCTAATGACTAATGATGTTGAGCATGCTTTCATGTGTTTGTTGGCAATCTGTATATCTTCTTTGGAGAAATGTCTATTTAGGTCTTCTGCTCATATTTGTATTGGGTTGTTTTTTTTTTGATACTGAGCTGCATGAGCTGCTTGTAAATTTAGGAGATTAATCCTTTGGCAGTTGCTTCATTTGCAAATATTTTCTCCAATTCTGAGGGTTGTCTTTTTGTCTCGTTTATGGTTTCCTTTGCTGTGCAAAAGCTTTTAAGTTTCATTAGGTCCCATTTGTTTATTTTAGGTTTTATTTCCATTTCTCTAGGAGGTGGGTCAAAAAGGATCTTGCTGTGATTTATGTCATAGAGTTTTCTGTCATAGAGTCTTCTGCCTATGCTTTCATCTAAGAGTTTATAGTGTCTGACCTTACATTTAGGTCTTTCATCCATTTTGAGTTTATTTATGTTTATGGTGTTAGGGAGTGTTCTAATTTCCTACTTTTACATGTAGCTGTCCAGTTGTCCAAGCACCACTTATTGAAGAGGCTGTCTTTTCTCCATTGTATATTCTTGACTCCTTTTTTATCAAAGATAAGGTGACCATATGTGTGTGGGTTTATCTCTGGGCATTCTATCCTGTTCCATTGATCTATATTTCTCTTTTTGTGCCAGGACCATACTGTCTTGATTACTGTTGCTTTGTAGTGTAGTCTGAAGTCAGGGAGCCTGATTCCTCCAGCTCCATTTATCTTCCTCAAGATTGCTTTGGCTATTCGGGGTCTTTTGTGTGTCCATACAATTTGTGAAATTTTTTGTTCTAGTTCTTTGAAGAATGCCAGTGGTTGTTTGATAGGAATTGCATTGAATCTGCAGATTGCTTTGGGTAGTATAGTCATTTTCACAATGTTGATTCTTCCAATCCAAGAACATGGTATGTCTCTCCATCTGTTTGTATCATCTTTAACTTCTTTCATCACTGTCTTATAATTTTCTGCATACGGGTCTTTTGTCTCCTTAGGTAGGTTTATTACTAGATATTTTATTCATTTTGTTGCAATGGTAAATGAGAGTGTTTTCTTGCTTTCACTTCCAGATATTTCATCATTAGTGTATAGGAATGCAAGAGATTTCTGTGCATTAATTTTGTATCCTGCCACTTTACCAAATTCATTGATTAGCTCTACTAGTTTTCTCATAGCATGTTTAGGATTCTCTATGTATAGTATCATGTCATTGGCAAACAGTAACAGCTTTATTTCTTCTTTTCTGGTTTGGGTATCTTTTATTTCTTTTTCTTCTCTGATTGCTGTGGATAAAACTTCCAAAACTATGTTGAATAATAGTGGTGAGAGTGGCAACCTAGTTTTGTTCCTGATCTTAGTGGAAATGGTTTCAGTTTTTCACCACTGAGGATGATGTTGGCTGTTGGTTTGTCATATATGGCCTTTATTATGTTGAGGAAAGTTCCCTCTATGCTTACTTTCTGGAGGGTGTTGAATTTTGCTGAAAGCTTTCTCTGCATCTATTGAGATGATCATATGGTTTTCTCCTTCAATTTGTTAATATGGTGTATCACATTGATTGATTTGCGTATATTGAAGAATCCTTGCATTCCTGGGATAAACCCCACTTGATCATGGTGCATGATCCTTTTAATGTGCTGTTGGAATCTGTTTGCTAGTATTTTGTTGAGGATTTTTGCATCTATGTTCATCAGTGATATTGGTCTGCAGTTTTCTTTTTTTGTGACATCTTTGTCTGGTATTGGTATCAGGGTGATGGTGGCCTCATAGAATGAGTTTGGGAGTGTTCCTCCCTCTGCTATATTTTTAAGAGTTTGAGAAGGATAGGTGTTAACTCTTCTCTAAATATTTAATAGAATTCACCTGGTAAGCCATCTGGTCCTGGGCTTTTGTTTGTTGGAAGATTTTTAATCACAGTTTAAATTTCATTGCTTGTGATTGGTCTGTTCATATTTTCTATTTCTTCCTGGTTCAGTCTCGGAAGGTTGTACATTTCTAAGAATTTGTCCATTTCTTCCAGGTTGTCCATTTTATTGGCATAGAGTTGCTTGTAGTAATCTCTCATGATCTTTTGTGTTTTTGCAGTGTCAGTTGTTACTTCTCCTTTTTCATTTCTAATTCTATTGATTTGAGTCTTCTCCCTTTTTTTCTTGATGAGTCTGGCTAATGGTTTATCAATTTTGTTTATCTTCTCAAATAACCAGAGTTTAATTTTATTTATCTTTCCTATCATTTCCTTCATTTCTTTTTCATTTATTTCTAATCTGATCTTTATGATTTCTTTCCTTCTCCTAGCTTTGGGGATTTTTGTCCTTCTTTCTCTAATTCCCTTATGTGTAAGGTTAGGTTGTTGATTTGAGATGTTTCTTGTTTCTTAAGGTAGGGTTGTATTGGTATAAAGTTCCCTCTTAGAACTGTCCTCAGTTCTTTTCATTCTTTTTTCTTTATTCTGCTCTGCAGTAGTTATTTCCACTATTTTATCTTCCAGGTCACTTATCTGTTCTTCTGCCTCAGTTATTCTGTTATTGATCCCTTCTAGAGTATTTTTAATTTCATTTATTGTGTTGTTCATCACTATTTGTTTGCACTTTAGTTCTTCTAGTTCCTTGTTAAGTGTTTCTTTTATTTTCTCCATTCTATTTCCAAGATTTTGGATCATCTTTACTATCAATATTCTGAATTCTTTTTCAGGTAGACTGCCTATTTCCTCTTCATTTATTAGGTCTGGTGTGTTTTTGCTTTGCTCCTTCATCTGCTGTGTGTTTCTCTGTCTTCTCATTTTGCTTAACTTACTGTGTTTGGGGTCTCCTTTTCACAGGCTGCAGGTTCGTAGTTCCCGTTGTTTTTGGTGTCTGTCTCCAGTGGCTAAGGTTGGTTCAGTGGGTTGCGTAGGCTTCCTGGTGGAGGGGACTAGTACCTGTGTTCTGGTGGATGAGCCTAGATGTTGTATTTCTGGTGGGCAGGTCCACGCCTGGTGGTGTGATTTGGGGTGTCTGTGACCTTATTATGATTTTAGGCAGCCTCTCTGCTAATGGATGGGGTTGTGTTCCTGTCTTGCTAGTTGTTTGGCACTGTAGCTTGCTGGTCGTTGAGTGGACCTTGGTCTTGGTGTTGAGATGGAGATCTCTGGGAGATTTTCACTGTTTGATATTACATGGAGTTGGGCGGTTTCTTGTGGACCAGTGTCCTGAACTTGGCTCTCCCACCTCAGAGGCACAGTGCTGACGCCTGGCTGGAGCTCCAACAGCCTGTCATCCACATGGCTCAGAATAAAAGGGAGGGAAAAAAAGAAAGGAAGGGGCTCCCCTGGTGGCACAGTGGTGGATAGTCTGCCTGCTGATGCAGTGGAAACGGGTTCGTGCCCTGGTCCAGGAAGATCCCACATGCCGTGAAGCGGCTGGGCCCATGAGCCATGGCCACTGAGCCTGCGCATCCAGAGCCTGTGCTCCACAACAGGAGAGGCTGCAACAGTGAGAGGCCCGTGTACTGCAAAAAAAAAAAGAAAGAAAGAAAAGGAAGAAAGAAGAAGATAAAATAAAAGAAAGTAAAACAAAATAAAGTTATTAAAGTGAAAAATAATTGTTAAAAAACATTTTAAGTAATAAAAAACAAAAAAAGAAAGAAAGAACAGAGCAACCAAACAAAAAAAGAAATCCACCAATGATAACAAGTGCTAAAAACTATACAGAAAAAAAAAAAAAAGGAGAGACAGACCTCTAGGACAAATGGTAAAAGCAAATCTATACAGACAAAATCACACACAGAAGCATACACATACACACTCACAAAAAGAGAAAAAGGGAAAAGAATATATGTATCGTTGCTCCCATTGTTCACCTCCTCAATTTGGGATGATTCGTTGTCTATTCATGTATTCCACAGATGCAGGGTACTTCAAGTTGATTGTAGAGATTTAATCCGCTGCTTCTTAGGCTGCTGGGAGAGATTTCCCTTTCTCTTCTTTGTTCGCACAGCTCCCGGTGTTCAGCTTTGGATTTGGACCCGCCTCTGCATGTAGGTCGCCTGAGGGCGTCTGTTCTTCGCTCAGACAGGACGGGGTTAAAGAAGCAGCTGATTAGGGGGCTCTGGCTCACTCAGGCCAAGGGGAGGGAGGGGTACGGATGTGGGGCGAGCCTGTGGCGCTAGAGGCCAGCATGACTTTGTAACACCCTGAGGTGCACCATGTGTTCTCCTGGGGAAGTTGTCCCTCCATCTCGGGACCCTGGTAGTGGCGGGCTGTACAGGCTCCCAGAAGGGCAGGTGTGGATAGTGACCTGTGCTTGCACACAGGCTTCTTGGTGGCTGCAGCAGCAGCCTTAGCGTCTCATGCCCGTCTCCGGGGTCCACGCTGATAGCAGCTGCTTGGGCCCGTCTCGAGTTCCTTTAAGCGGCGGCACTCTTAATCCCCTCTCCTCGCCCACCAGGAAAAAAAGAGGCAAGAAAAAGTCTCTTGCCTCTTTGGCAGCTCCAGACTTTTTCCCGGACTCCCTCCTGGCTAGCTGTGGCGCACTAGTCCCCTTCAGGCTGTGTTCATGCAACCAACCCCAGTCCTCTCCCTGGGGTCTGACCACTGAAGCCTGAGCCTCAGCTCTCAGCCCCCGCCTGCCCTGGCGGGTGAGCAGACAAGCCTCTCTGGCTGGTGAGCGTTGGTCGGCACCGATCCTCTGTGCGGGAATCTCTCCGCTTTGCCCTCCGCACCCCTGTTGCTGTGCTCTCCTCCTTGGCTCCGAAGGTTCCCCCCATACCACCTGCAGTCTCCTCCTGCGAAGGGCCTTCCTAGTGTGTGGAAACCTTTCCTCTTTCACAGCTCCCTCCCACTGGTGAAGGTCCGGTCCCTATTCTTTTGTCTCTGTTTTTTCTTTTTCCTTTTGCCCTACCCAGGTAGGTATGTGGGGAGTTTCTTGCCTTTTGGGAGGTCTGAGTTCTTCTGCCAGTGTTCAGTAGGTGTGAGTTCTTCTGCCAGTGTTCAGTAGGTGTTCTGTAGGTGTTGTTCCACATTTAAATGTATTTCTGATGTATTTGTGGGGAGGAAGGTGACCTCCACGTCTTACTCTTCTGCCATCTTGAAGCTCCTCCCCCATACTGTTTTTAAATTCATAGAACTGATCCAAAGAAAACAAAAACATGAATTCAAAAACATACATGCACCCCAATGTTCATAGCAGCATTATTCATAGTAGCCAAGATATGTAAGCAACCTAAGTGTCCATCAACAGATTAATGGATAAAGAAGATGTGATAGGGCTTCCCTGGTGGCACAGTGGTTGAGAGTCTGCCTGCCGATGCAGGGGATGTGGGTTCGTGCCCCAGTCCCAGAAGATCTCACATGCCGCAGAGTGGCTAGGCCCATGAGCCATGGCTGCTGAGCCTGTGTGTCTGGAGCCTCTGCTCCGCAATGGGAGAGTCCACAACAGTGAGAGGCCTGTGTACTGCAAAAAACAAAAACAAAAAAGAAGATGTGATATATATATATAACACACAGACACACACAATGGAATATTACTAAGTCATAAAAAACAAAAATCTGTCATTTGCAACAATGTGGATGGACCTACAGGGTATTATGCTCAGTGAAATAAGTCAGATAAAGAAAGACAAATACTCTGTTATCACTTATATGTGGAATCTAAAAAATAAAACAAACAAATGAATATAACAAAACAGAAACAGGCTCAGAGATATAAAGAACAAACTTGTGATTACCAGTGGGGAGAGGGGAAGGGGGGGCAAGATACAGGTAGGGGATTAAGATTATGAACTACTATGTATAAAATAAATAAGCAACAAGAATATATTGTACAGCAAGGGAAGTATAGCCATTATTTTTAATAACTTTAAATGAGGTATAATCTATAAAAATACTGAATCACTATGTGGTACACCTGAAACTAAAATAATATAAATCAACTATATGTCAATAAAAAATTCATAGAACTATATATCAAAAGAAAATGAATAAATTTTATTATATGATAATTTTTAAAAATATTTTAAACCTTTGGAAAAATAAATATCTAGACCCAGATGGTTTCACTGATATATTCTCTTCAAATATTTGACAAAAGCATAATAGCAATTCTACATAATCTCATCCAGAAAATAGAAGAGGAGGAAATACCTCCCAACTCATTTTATGAGGGCTGCATTACCCTGACAATAAAACCAGACAAAGACACTACGAGAGAGAGAGAAATGCAGACCAATATCTCTTATGATAGACACAAAACCCTCAAAATATTAGCAGATAGAATCCAGTAATATATAAAAAGAACACTACACCAAGACCAAGTGGAGTTTATTTTGAAAATGCAGGGCTGATTCAGTATTTGAAAATTAATCCATTGATGTAATCCACCATACTAAGAATATTTTTTTAATTACATGATGCTGTCAACAGATGCAGAAAAACATTTGAATATAACATTTATTCATGTAAAAAGTACCAGCATACTAGGAATAGAAGGGTACTTTTGAACCTGATAAAGGGCATGTACAAACCCTACAGCTAACATTATACTTAATGGTAGGAGACAAAATGCTTTCCCCTAAATTGGAATCTAGGCAAGGATGTCCACTCTTACCACTTCCATTCAACAATGAACAGGAAATCTTAACCGGTGCAAAACGGAAAATAAATAAATAAAAAGCATAGAGATTATAAAGGAAAAACTAAAAATTTCCCTATTTGCAGACATGATTGTCTATATAGAATGTTTCAGGAAATCCACAAAAGCCCTAGAACTAATAAGTGAGTCTAGCAAGGCCACAATATACAAACTCAACACAGGCAAAAACTCAATTATACTTCTATATACTAACAATGTATAGTTAGAAACTGAAATTTTTTTTAAAATACCATTTACAATAATTCAAGAAATAGAAATATAACAAAACATGTACAGGAACTGCATGCTGAAAACTAAAAAATGTTAACAAAAGAATTTAAAGAAAATCTAAATAAATGGAAAGAGATAATAAAGATAGTAAAGATGTCAATTTCCCCCAAATGATCTATATATTTAACCAATACCAGTCAAAATCCTAGCAGGATATTTTTGTAGGTATATAGAAACAGATTTTAAAATTTATATGGAAAGGCAAAGGGAGTAGAATAGCTAATGTTATATAGATGACAGATAGATATAGATAGATAGAGATAAAGGAGAGTAAAGTTGGAAGAATTACACTATCCAATTTCAAAATGTCCTAGAAAGTTATAGTAATCAACGCAATGTAGTATTGACCAAGGCATAGACATATAGATCAATGGAACAAATAGATAGTTCACAAACAGACACACACAAATAGACCCATGTCCAACAAAGGACTTGTATACAGAATATATATAAAGAACTCTCAAAACTCAACAATAAGAAAATGACCCAAATTTTACGAACAAAAGGCTTAGACACGTCACTAAAGAGGATAAAAAGGTGACACAGATAGGCACATTTAAAAAGTTTTTTTTTGGGGGGGGTGGTGCTTCCCTGGTGGCGCAGTGGTTGAGAGTCCACCTGCCGATGCAGGGGACACGGGTTCGTGCCCCAGTCCAGGAGGGTCCCGTGTGCCGCGGAGTGGGTGGGCCCGTGAGCCATGGCCACTGGGCCTGCGCGTCCGGAGCCTGTGCTCCGCAACGGGAGAGGCCACAGCAGTGAGAGGCCAGCGTACCACAAAAAAAAAAAAAAAAAAAAATTTTAACACCTTTATTGGAGTATAATTGCTTTACAATGGTGTGTTAGTTTCTGCTTTATAACAAAGTGAATCAGTTATACATATACATATGTTCCCATATCTCTTCCCTCTTGAGTCTCCTTCCCTCCCACCCTCCCTATCCCACCTCTCTAGGTGGTCACAAAGCACCGAGCTGATCTCCCTGTGCTATGCGGCTGCTTCCCACTAGCTAGCTATTTTACATTTGGTGGTGTATATACGTCCATGCCACTTTCTCACTTTGTCACAGCTTACCCTTCCCCCTCCCCATATCCTCAAGTCCATTCTCTAGTAGGTCTGTGTCTTTATTCCCATCTTACCCCTAGGTTCTTCATGACTTTTTTTTTTCTTAGATTCCATATATATGTGTTAGCATACGGTATTTGTCTTTCTCCTTGTGACTTACTTCACTCTGTATGACAGACTCTAGGTCCATCCACCTCACTACAAATAACTCAATTTCATTTCTTTTTATGGCTGAGTAATATTCCATTGTATATATGTGCCACATCTTCTTTATCCGTTCATCTGTTGATGGACACTTAGGTTGCTTCCATGTCCTGGCTATTGTAAATAGAGCTACAATGAACACATTGTTTAACATCAATAGTCATTGGGGAAATGCAAATTAAAACTACTACTCAACTATAGAATGGCCAAAATAAATAATCTTGTTACTACCTGAAGAAAATGTGAAGCAACCAGAACTCTCATATGTTGCTGGTGAATGTAAAATGTCTAGAAAACAGTTTGGCAGTTTCTTATAAGTTAAACATATATTTACCATGTGACCCAGCAATCCTACTCTTGAGTATTTTCTCTATAGAAATGAAATCTTATGTTCACACAAAAATCCGCTATAAATGTTATAGCAGCTCTAGTCATAATCACCCAAACTGGAAACAATTTAATGTTCTTCAATGATGCACCAGTTTCCTATTACTGCTGTAGCAAATTACTACAGATAGTGGCTAGAAACAATGCACACTTATTATCTTACAGTTCTGGAGATCAGAAGTCTGAAATGGGTCTCACAGGGCTAAAATCAAGGTTTTGACAGCGCTGCATTCCTTTCTGGAGGCTCTAGGGAAGAATAAATATTTTGGCCTTTTCTAGCTTTCTAAAGACTGCAATCTTTGGCTCCTGGTCCCTTCCATTTTTGAAGTCAGCAGTGGCCAATTGAGTCTTTCTCACAATGCTATCGCTTTAGTTCTGACTCAGCTGATTCCCTCTTCCCCATTAAAGGATGTTTGTGATGACCCTGGGCCCACCTGGCTAACCCATAATAACTCTGCATCTTAAGGTCAGTTGACTAGCAACCTAAACTCCATCTGCAACCTTAATGCCTTCTTTCCATTGTAACACAACACATCACAGGTTCCAGGGATTAGGATGTGAATATCTTTGGAAGGGCACTCAATCTGTCTATCACACATGGGCGTGATACATCAATACAATGGAATCCTACTCATCACACATGAATGAATGAACTTTGATATACACAACAACTTAGAGGAACCTTAAAGGCATTACACTGAGTAAACAAAGCCAGTGGCAAAATGTTATGTATTATATGAGTCCATTCATAGGACATTATTAAAAAGACAAAATTACGGTGATGGAGAACAGATCAGTGGCTGCCAGGGGATAGAGTTGGTGGGGGGAGGGTAGAAGTAAAAGTTGATAGCACAGGAGAGTTCTTTAGGGTGACAGAACTGTTTTGTGTCTGATTGTGGTAGGCATAACACAAAACTATACATATGTTAAAATTCATAGAATTGTACACCAAAAAGAAAAAAGCCAATTTTACTGTATGATAATTTTTAAAATCATACAATTGTACACTTATACACACAAACCCACACACACACAGAGATGCTCACTACAGTATTCCATGGTACTAAGGGAAAGAAAAACTGCCAAAGATGTTAGCCAGACTCTAGTACTTTGGTGGCAAGTTTCAAAGAGCTTCCATAGTTCTCATAGCTTCCCTGAAACATGAAATCTGTTTGAACCTCTATTTTCTCACCTCAAAAAAAGGATAATATTAACCTTGTTGAGATATTAAGAATATTAAATGAAAATATGTAGATAAATATCCTGATGCATAAAAGGATTCTCAGTTGTGTTAAGTGCTTCCTTTTTGCCAACCTGTTGGTGTATCTGAACTCTCAGGTCTTTTTCTCCCAAAGACTGAGACTTTCAGAATTTGTAACAGCTCAATGTTATGGGCACAGAGACAAATGTTCTAAAGACAGATAGGTGGGATCACACAATGTCACAAAGGATGTTCCTGAGATGTGATACAACCAGTACATTGTATAAGGTCTGTCTCTATGAGCTATATTTTATTCCCATTTTCTAACATAAGTGCAACCAAGGATTTTCATCATTAACATTCTTACAAATACCCTCCATGCCTTCCTCTATTAATCTCCACTAGCTTCCCATTCCTACACCTGCTCCGTGGACCTCAGAAATGTCTAATGAGGTGGACTAAAATGAAATGGTCATTCATGCATTTATTCTTTTGTTCAAACAGCCTTATAGTGTATCTCCAATTGCCAAGCATTGAGCTTAACCCCAGGGATACAAATGTGAATCAGCCTCTATCCCTGCCTTTGAGGTGTTTGCAGTCTATTGTCAAAGGTCACAAAACATGAGATAAGTGACAGGGGGTGATAGATTCTACTGCTTTGGATATTAAAGCACAAGAATTTGCAGTTTAAACTTGCTTGAAGAGCTATAGAGACTCCTCCAATCAGAAATTCAAAAGAATTGAGTAGGAAAGGGCACTCAGCAAGGGAGACAACTAAAGACTAAAGTAAAAATAAATCTGAGAAGAACAGGTGGAAACTAAAAATATTAAATAAAAAAGAGCATCCCCCTTTTCCAGCCTCATCTAAATGCCATTTGCACTTGCCTTGCTCTCTTACACTTGCCTTGTAAATGAGGATTTTTGTCTACTTGGCAAGTGAAAATTTGTAAAATGATTTGGGTTTCTCATAGGGGAAAAATGAGCCTAAGGAGAATAATTATCAAGAGGCTACAACTGATGAGTTATATTATTAATCACACTGAGGTCTAATATTAGAATTAGAAATGACCTCAGAAAAATTCAAATCTGCCACACTTTGCCCATTTCTCCCAGGGAGAATGATCATGCGTAACCAGATACATATTTGAAGTCTTTCCTACAACCCTGGCCCTCTCAGCTCACTGAGTTTGGCTGACTCTGTTAAATAAATAGGCCTTCAAACAATAGATCCCTATACATATAGGTAATCATGGGAAAAGTGAAGAATATCTGTTTTCTTCTGTCTGGTATATAACATGTACAATTTGGGATCGTTGAGGTCTGACCATGGCCTATTTTGAAATATTAAAAGATATGATTTTTTAAAAACTCTATGGAAGGACCTACTGTATAGCACAGGGAACTCTACTCAATACTCTGTAAAGGCCTATATGGGAAAAGAATCTAAAAAAGAGTGGATACATGTATATGTATAACAGATTCACTTTGCTGTACACCTGAAACTAACACAGCATTATAAATCAACTATACTCCAATAAAATTTTTTTTAAAAAAAACTTTATGGACAACATTTAAAAGTTGGTTTTTACTCATAAGGTGTTATCCATTTATGCTCCATACCTCCACCCACAATGTTACCATATTGATTAGAGCGATGAATGGTATTTGTGGATGAGACTTGGAAAATTATTAACATTTTGAAACTCTTTTTCTAAAATTAAAAAAAAATCAGTAGAAATACTTTCTCTGTCCAACCCATGGTTGGATCTTCACATACTCAGGTAAAACTCAGTAGAGTTCAAAGATTGTTAACAAACATGGTACAGCAGTGTGGTTTATCTATACTTAAGATGCTTATTCCTGCCAACAGCCCTGGTCCATACCTTCTGTGTCACCTGTCATCTCACTCCCAGTCTGGCTGAATCCAACATTACCTAAGAGGCTGATCTCTCGTCTCATTGCCATAAAAACTTTCTAAACTAGTCTCTCCTCCTGCAAACCCTGACAGCACTCCATAGCACACCATTCAATACTTTACTGTGCAAAGACACACCTATTAACATGTCAGATGTGGTCCAACAAGGCACTTCTACTTGTTGGGAGGCAGCCTGGGGATGTATTCCAGAAATTCATATGGTGAGAATGGGGGCATATTTCAGAGCAAAAATGTGATTATGTGCTTAAGTTGTATGTTTTAAAAGGTTAGTGTATATTGCCTAAGACAAAGCAATGCTGTGTGTTGCTATGACAGCCTTTACTGATGTCTTGTTCTTAGGTATCAGGGCTGCAGATGAGCCTGGCTTTTAGTTTTGGAGTAAGAATCCATTTCTTCCCCAGCTGAAACATCTAATTCCCAGCTCCCAGGTCTTTAAATCCATGAAATGCACAAATGTATCAAATCACTTAAGAAATATTAAGATATTACTTAAGAATATCTATTAACGACCACTGCTAAACAGCTAACAGCAATCCATTCCAAGTATCAATATTTATTGAGCGCTTCCATGCAAATCCCTGTGGTAGAATCAGAATGTTTAATTAACAGTTCTTGCCCTTAGGCATTTGGCAACCCTGGAAAGAAGAATGAGCGTTACCACAGGGACAGTAAGTGCTGTCACTTGTTAAAGAAGAGAGCTGTGAGATATCGGAGGAGGGCTTGGTCACTTCTGGCTGGGAAAGTAAGAAACGATTTCACAAAGGAGTTGCATTGAAAGATGTAAAAGAGAGATAGACATTTGGAAAGGCTCAAGAACAAGTTTGGCTCTGCCTCACAAAGTCAAGGAAAGAATGGGTTTAAATCAGAAGAGACATGGACCATCCTATAAGTCAAGAATGATGAATACTAAACAATGGCCACTGGATTTAGACTCTAATGACCAGGACAATGGAAGGTTCAATTTCAATAGAGAGGTGGAAACAGAAACCATCTGTAACCAATCCCAGAATGAAGACGTGTTTTACAATGGGAAAGAGTCAATTCTATTTGTAGGCAGAAGGAAAGTGTTTGGAGTAAGAGGATTAATAGTAATTAAATCAGAGGAAGCAAACCAGACTGGAATCACAATGTGCAGAGGGAAGAAAACCTTGGGGAGAAATGGGTCACCTCTTCCTCTTTCTGTTACTCTCTCTTTGGGGACCTGGTTAATTTCCTTTGTGGCTCTCTTTGCAATTTATAATTATCCTATCTTGTATATTTGTATGCGTATTTGCTTGCTTGCTTGCATGTTTACTATCAGCCTTCCCTGGATGCACCCTGGAGGCAGGATTATAGGCTGCACAGAGCCTGGTACATAAAAGGCTCTCAGTAAATCATTTGTAAATGAAATGAAATATGAGGAAAGAAGGAATAAGTGAAGATGGAAAGATGAGGTAGAGGGAAGGAAGCTGAGAGACAGTCTGTTGGACTCCTGACCTTCTAAGAGGAGTGGCCACAGCTGACATTGAAAGAGGTCAGAGTCGGGTTGGGAGTGAGGAAAGCAGAAAATGGTTGTCAGGAGTGGGGAAGAGGGGACAAGAAGGATGAGCAGCAGCACCAGGGAGGTCCTTGTCAAAGCTGGACAGGGTAGGGCAGTGCACCAAACTAGCAATGCTTTGTGACTTTAAAATTCTTAGCCGTCCCAGCAAAGGAGAAACCAAAGCATTGGAAGTTACCAATGGCTGGAGTTGGCAAGGCAGGTACAGGAGGACAAGGTAATATTATACTTAAAACCAGCCAACACTTCCATCCCTGATTTATGAGGTTGTGTGTTTGATTTTTAACACAGATAACTCACTTTAAAAGAATATTCTGTATACATACCTTGCATTCTCACCTTCCTTGAATGTATAAGCCACAGCTTGATGGAAGAGCTATCTTTGGGGATCAAGATCCAAGTGGTCACTTCAAGCCCTAAGATTTTCTTCAGCAGGTGGGAAGGCTTAAAGAGTAATAGGCAAAGAGACTGCTGGTGGGAGGACCAAAGTGGCATTTGTTAACTGATGCCAAAACCAAATCTGAAGTGTGTTATCAGCTCCCTTTCCTCCAACTTCTCTACGGCATTGATTTGCAAACCTTTGCATTTATCAGAATCTCCCGGGTGCTTGTTAAAATGGATTTCTAGGCCCCACCCCAAGAATTTCTGATTCAATAGGTCTGAAGTTGGACCCAAGAATTTGCATTTCTGACAAATTCCCAGATGATGCTGATGTTGCTTGTCTGGGGACCACTCTGAAACCACACTTCTACGACAAAGCTCTGCCTGTTAAACATGATTGCATATATTGCTTCTCTCCTGCCTTTTTGTAACTGACAGAAACATTTGAGTCACTACTATGTTCCAGGCAATATTCTTGTTTTTAGAACAGAGCCTGACCCAGAGTAGGTACTCAGTAAATATTTGTTGAATAAATGAACAAATAGTGAGCAAAACTCAGACACAATCCCTCCATCATGGAGCTTATAGACTGGTCGGGGAGTCTACATTAACATAGTGATCTCATAAATATGTGTATAATTGCAAATGATACATGTTATGAAAACAAATTATAGAGTGTTATTAGGGTAATATTAACTAGAGGATTGGAAAAGCCTGGGGGTGGGAGGGGGTGTGTAGAGACCTGAAGTCACTGTTGATTTTAAATGATTTCTCCAGGATGAAAATGCTTGTAAGACTCATGGGCACAGGGCTCCATGGTCCACTGCCCTGGTCTTTCCTCTAAAGTCTGTAGAATCCACCACAGTACTGAGCAAACAGGAAGTATACTCCAATGTTAGCTGATGGATGATGAACCAGCTAGCAACTAGCTGAGTGCCTCCAGGACACTCAGTGAAGAAATTTAGGCTTTAAGCCTCTCATCTGTAAAATACAGGGGTGATGTCTGTCACTGCTCTATGACTGGAGATATCGACCCTGCCTGTACATTGGAACTATCTGGGTCCCACTCAAAGAGATGCCGATTTAACTGGTCTGGAGTACAGCCTGAGAATTGGTATTTTTTATTGAAGTATAGTTGATTTACAATGTTGGGTTAGTTTCAGGTGTACAGCAAAGTGATTCCGTTTTATATATGTATTCTTATTCAGATTCTTTTCCATTATATGTTATTAGAAGATATTGAATACAGTTCCCTGTGCTATACAGTAGGTCCTTGTTGATTATCTATTTTATATATAGTAGTGTGTATATTTAATCTCAAAACCCAATTTATCCCTCCCTCCCTTTCCATTTTGGTAACCAAAAGTTTGTTTTCTACGTCTGTGAGTCTATTTCTGTTTTGTAAATACGTTCAGTTGTATAGATTTTTTAGATTCCAAATATAAGTGATGTCATATGATATTTGTCTTTCACTGTCTGACTTACTTCACTTAGTCCGATAATCTCTAGGTCCATCCATGTTGCTGCAAATGGCATTATCTCATTCTTTTTTATGGCTGAGTAGTATCCCAATGTATATATGTACCACATCTTCTTTATCCATTCATATGTCAGTAGACACTTAGGTTGCTTCCATGTCTTGGCTATTGTAAATAGTGGTACTATGAACATTGAGGTGCATGTATCTTTTTGAATTAGAGTTTTCTCTGGATATATGTCCAGGAGTGGGATTGCTGGATCATCTGGCAACTCTATTTTTAGTTTTCTACAGAACCACCATACTGTTTTCCATAGTAGCAGCACCAATTTACATTCCCACCAACAGTGTAGGAGGGTTCCCTTTTCTCCACACCCTCTCCAGCATTTATTATTTGTAGATCTTTTTTGATGATGGCCATTTTGACCAGTGCGAGGTGATATCTCATTGTAGTTTTGATTTGCATTTCTCTAATAATTAGTGATGTTGAGCATCTTTTCATGTGTCTGTTGGCCATCTGTATGTCTTCTTTGGAGAAATGTCTATTTAGGCTTCTGCTCATTTTTTGATTGGATTGTTTGGTTTTTTGTTATTGAGTTTTATGAGCTGTTTGCATATTTTGGAAATTAAGCCCTTGTCATTTGCATTGTTTGCAAATATTTTCTCCCAGTCCATAAGTTTTCATTTTGTTTATCATTTCCTTTGCTTTAAAAAAGCTTATAAGGTTGATTAGCTCCCATTTGTTTATTTTTGTTTTTATTTCTTTTGACTTGGGAGACTGATCTAAGAAAGTATTGCTATGATTTATATCAGAGAAGGTTTTGCCTATGTTCCCTTTTAGGAGTTTTATGGTGTCATGTCTTATATTCAAGTCTTTAAGCCATTTGGAGTTTATTTTTGTGTATGGTGTGAGGGAGTGTTCTAACTTCATTGATTTATATGTGGCTGTCCAGCTTTTCCAATACCACTTGTTTAAGAGACTATATTTTCTCCATTGTATATTCTTGCCTGCTTTGTTGAAGATAATTGACAATAGGTGTGGGTTAATTTTGGGGCTGTCTATGCTGTTCCATTGATCCATTTGTCTGTTTTTGTGGCAATACTGCACTGTTTTGATTACTGTAGCTTTGTAGTATAGTCTGAAGTCTGGAAGGGTTCAGACTATACTACAAAGCTTTGCTCTTTTTCCTCAGGATTGTTTTGTTCATTTTCCTCAGGATTTCTTTGGTAATTCTGGGTCATTTGTGGTTTCATATAAATTTTAGGATTATTTGTTCTAGTTCTGTGAAAATGTCTTGGGTAATTTGATAGGGATCACATGAAATCTATAGATTGCTTTTCATAGTATGGCCATTTTAACAATATTAATTCTTCAGTCCAAGAGTGTGAGATACCTGTCCATTTCTTTGAATCATCTTCAATCTTCTTTAGCAAAGTTTTATAGTTCTCAGCATATAAGTCTTTCACCTCCTTGGTCAGGTTTATTCCTAGGTATTTTATTTTTTTGACATGATTTTAAAAGGATTTTTTTCTACTTTCTCTTTCTGATATTTCATTGTTAGTGTAAAGAAATGTAATAGATTTCTGTATATTAATATTGGATTTTGCTACCTTGCTGAATTTGTTTATCAGTTCTAATAGTTTTTGTGTGGATTCTTTGGGGTTTTCTACATAGAGTATCATGTCATCTGCATATAAGAACAATTTTACCTCTCCTGTTCCAATTTGGAAACGTTTTGTTTCTTTTTTCTGGTTTAATTGCTGTGGCTAGGACATCCAAGACCATGGTGAAGAGAAGTGATGAGAGTGGACATCCTTGTCTTGCTTCAGAATTTAACAGGAAGGCTTTCAGCTTTTCACCATTGAGTATTATGTTGGCTGTGGGTTTGTCATAAATAACTTTTATTACATTGAGATATATTCTCTCTAAACCCACTTTGGTGAGAGTATTTTATCATGAATGGATGTTGAATTTTATCAAATGGTTTTTCTCCATCTATTGAGATGATCATGTGATTTTTGTCCTTTCTTTTGTTGATGTGGTGTATCACATTGATTAATTTGCATATGTTGAACCATCTTGTGACCCTGGGATGAATCTAACTTGATTGTGGTGTATGATCTTTTTTATGTGTTGTTGGATTCCGTTGACTAACATTTCATTGAGGATTTTTACATCTATATTCATCAAAGATATTGGCCTGTAATTTTCTTTTTTGGTAGTGTCTTTGTCTGGTTTTGGTATCAGGATGGCGGCTTCATAGAAGAACTTTGGGAGTGTTCCCTCCTCTTCAGTCTTTTGGAGGAATTTGAGAAGGATAGGTATAAGTTGTTTGTATGTTTGGTAGAATTCACCAGTGAAGCCATCTGGCCCTGGACTTTTGTTTGCAGGGAGGTTTTGCTGTATTACAGAAGAACTGGTATTTTTAAAAGCTGCCCAAGTGATTCTAATGTGTAACCAGGTAGACATTCATGGGGTTAGAGGGATTCTAGGTGAGTTTTATAATTGGTTTTAGTAGCCAAGTTCTATAATATTATGAGTTAAATACCCCAACATAATAGTCTTTGTTTCTAAACCAGAATATATTCAAATTTTAGCTAAGATAGGTTCCATTTTAAACAACTATTCCAGAATGAATCTATGTTTCAATATAATAACACTTTCTCTTGCTTGGGTTTTTAGAAAACTTCATAGAATTTTATTCAACTTGAACTCTGAAATGTAACAGAAACCTGATCTTGACAAAAGGTCATTTCTTTCCAGGTTTGGCAGGTCTCGCTGATGGCACCTGTTACCATTTTGTTCAAGTGTTCTTAAGAGTGACTTCAAGCCCATGCTGGGGAAAAGGACTAAGTGTTCTTTGTTATCAAAATCCGGTTCACGTTACTTTTTATATTTAGTGAAAATTAGAGATTCCTATTTTAAAATGTTTGTTGGGCTTCCCTGATGGCACAGTGGTTAAGAATCACCTGCCAATAAAGGGGACATGGGTTCGAGCCCTGGTCCGGGAAGATCCCACATGCCATGGAGCAACTAAGCCCATGTGCCACAACTAATGAGCCTGCGCTCTAGAGCCTGCAAACCACAACTACTGAAGCCCGCGCGCCTGGAGCCCATGCTCCACAACAAGAGAAGCCACCACAATGAGAAGACCATGCACCACAATGAAGAGTAGCCCCCGCTCTCCGCAACTAGAGAAAGCCTGAGCACAGCAACCAGGACCCAATGCCGACAAAAATAAATAAATAAATAAATAATAAAATGTTATTTTGCGTTAAACGTAAGTGCATTCAATAAGTTTTTCCCGTCTTGATTTGGTTAGCTTAGCTAGAAGCATGTGGTTTAAGATTGGTTTATTTGTTGCCAGTTATCGTAATCCATAGGTGAAACGTACAGTTTATAATTACACTCAGCAACAATTTACCTGGATAATAGTGACATGCCCCACTGCTCTATCAATCCCTTCCCTATTTTATGATACCTTGTCTCTGAGATCTTCTGACTCCCATCCAGGGGTATGCTGGTAAATATTTAACAACCAGTTCTTGAGAGTTGGGGTGAGGAGCCTTGATTTGTAGTGTTTGCCATTTTCTATGGTGTAAATATTCGCATCTAAATGTCATTTATAACCTACAGTTCAGTCGTCACTGAATGCAGAGTTTGGAAGAGATGTGCGTTACTGGCTCTCGTGAGCTGGTACCAGCTGGCTCCAGCACACTTCTGCTCCCACTTGTGAGGCCCTCCCTAAGCAGAAGAATATAATCTCGTGGTTTATTATTTGGTGTAAACCCACCTTCCCATTCTTGGTCCCCATCAAAACTTACACATCTTTTCCCTCAAAGTCCTTGCATTCATTTCAAGGAAGAAGCCTGTGATAGGCACTAAATGTAGATTTAGAATCTGTGGACTGGCTTTCTACCTTTGCCGCCACCTACTGCATGTTTAAGGAAGTCGCTTAACCTCTCAGAGCCTCAGTTCTTCCTTAGTGAAACAGGGATGGTAATAATATCCACCTTCCACAATTGTTGCTAAGCAAGGAAGAGATGTTGTATGATATGCAATGCCTCTCAAACTTGAGTGAGTACATCATAATCACATGGAGAGCTTGTCAAACCACAGATTGCTGACTCCTCTCCCCCAAGACATACAAACTGAGTTTCTGATTCAGAGGGTCTTAGTATCTGCACTACTAACAAGCTCCCAGGTGATGCTGTCGCTGCCTTCTGGAGACCACACTTTGAGTAGCACTGTGATAAGACACTTTGTGAAATTTTCAATGTCATGTAAACATAAGGAGTTTTTAATAGAGAAGGATGGTGGCTTAATACCTCATCTCTCCTGGCCCCGAGGGATAGATATATTTAGATGAATTCTCCAAGGAGATATAGTAGTGGCATTGACCAAGGAATGAATTCTGCTCATTCCATCAGAGAGTTTAATGGATTTCACACTCAGATTTGGGGATGTTGGGAAGGCACTGTGTGGTTTGGAATGAAGTACAACAGTATCTTCCTCTGAGAAATTCCTGAATCCCTGGAAAATGAGAATCACACTTTACATGTATATGGAAATTTGCAAGACCCCAAGCCTGTCCTTCTCCTAGTGCTTCCCTGTTCAGGACATGTCTTCACCATCTTACTGGTTCTCAGTCCAGAATCAAGTCCTGTTCACTGTATCGCCTAAATATCTTCCAATTCCATTCTCTTATTTCCATCCCACCATCTCTGTCACCACCCTATGACGAGCCTCTATCTTCTTTCAACTTGGTTACTACAGTGGCCTCCAAACTTGTCCATTTGCACTTACCCTGTTGCTCTCTAATGCACTCTTCACTCTACAGGCACAGTGATGGTCTCAAAGAGATCATGCCCCCTTCCCACCATGGCTTCCCCCTTGATTTCAAGGTAAAAGCAAGATTTCTGAAGCCGGCCTGCAGAACTCTTTGTGATCTGGCTTCACCTAAATCTGCCCAGCCTCACTTCTGGCAATTCCAGCCACATAACACTGTCAAGGGAAAACCCAGAGGGAGATTCAAGCTGGTGGTGTGGGCATTTCAAGTAAGAAATGTTTCTTGCAATGTTTGCAAGAGAATCTAACCTTCAAGGAAATGTGACACCCTGAATAAAGGATCAAGTGTGTATTTAAAGAAAAATACCATGAAGCTATACTCAGTCTGGTTATCATTTTCATTGCTCAAAAATCAGAAGTTCCTCACTTGATTATCATATCTTCAAGGGTCATTGTACTTCTGAAGACATCAAAGTTGTAAAAGTCAGAGATAAAGTTGTTTTCAACTCTCAGGAAGGGGCTCAAGGCTTTATTCATTTTGTGAACTAGGATTAGACAGGATGTTTCTGATTTTTGTGGTCATCTCATGATGCAGAGTTCCCTTTATTTTCCCCTCTGACTGTGTATGCAGTGTGTACCCTTAACAATAATGATGACAGAGCGAGGTGCCAGTGGTCCTTTCACATGATCTTTCAGACCCTTGTGTACATTCTGTGTTTTCTCTTTATGGGCCTTTGTACCTGCTGTTCCCAATGTCTGGAATACTCTCCTCTATCTCTGCCTCTAGTTGCTCCCTATTTTCCCTTCAGGTTATAGCTTCATTATCACAACAGTAACAAAGGCTTCTCTAACCTCCAACCTAGATCAGATCTCCCTCCTACAGCCTCTCACAGCACCATATACCTCTGCCTTGGGACATTAGTCACGGTTAAAGTTTACATTCGCTTGTGTGACTTTTAAAACTTAAAATCTAATTTCCCCAGTAGACTCAAGTAAACCCATCTGGGAAAAGACCGTGTCTATATTTGCTCCATCATTGTATCCCCAGGCCCTGGTAGAGTACATAGCTTACAGTAGGTGCTCAATAAATGGTTTTAGGACTTCCACATTGGGATTTCTTTTGATTATCATTTGATTCCCTATGAGGTGGGCAGAACATACACCGTTTCCCACAATATTCCTATCTGACTGAAGAAGAAATTGAGGCTCAAAAACATCTTTGTCTTGCTCAGCCTATATGAGTAAGTAGAGGAATGGAAACACAATCCCTCTCAGCTGGGTCTCATTGGCCTCTGGCTCTAAGGGCCTAGGGCTCCTTCCCAGTGAAGGGTCAGATGCACTGCAAACTCATGTAAAACATTCCAGGATGGGGGTGGGAAATGAAAGGGAGAGACAGTCTTTCACAAGGTGTCCTCAAATATCTGGCTTGGGAAGTGTCAGATCAGATAGTCCCCAAGACCTTGAAAAGGGCAGAGAGACTGTGAACCCTGCAATTACACAGTCAACACAAAACTCCAGGATATCTTTGCTCCTGTTCTCTCTGCTTAGAGATTAGGAAACATCAAAGCAGACTGACTATTGCTGCTTGTTTAAAGCTAGAAGTTTAAGGAGTAGGCACCTGTTTGATTTCACATAATAAAATCTTAATTGAACTTCACAGTTGAAAAAAGTAAAAATATGTTACTTCCATAATGGCAAATGTGTCAAGTCTTCAATAAATCTTTGATGTCAAGATTTAGGGCAGAGTTTCAAGGTTATAGTGGCTGAAACATTTGAGGCCGTACTTTTCTCTAAGCTTCCTTTGAATGTATCAATTCTGGACTTAATCCTATGGGCTCCTCTGTACTTACGCTTATGTGAGTTGATGGAGGAAGCACAGTATCCCTAGTTTTGCCTTGAGCACAGTGTCTCAAAAAGTCTAGTCTTTGCAATTTATATTCACCTACAAAGCAAATGGCACAAACTTATTTGCATAGCCTCCTTGTGTTGCCCAGAATTTAGAGTGTGAGTTCATTAGGACTGGATGGCTCTGATCTCATTTCACATCAAAAAATTCTCTCTCACTCTATCCCTAGTACCTCCCTGTTGAATCTGCGTCCCTGTGGGTTCATGAAGTAAGGGGCAAGTGAGAGAGAAGAGCATTATTTTGGATGAGTAGAGATAGGTGCAGTGGGAAGTTGGGGTGCTCCAAACCCTAGGTCTGCTGGGCAAGATGTTTCGAGCACATAAAGACCCCTCAAAGTATAGCATGGATCATAGCAGTTGTTTAGGCAGGGGCACCCCTCATCAAGTAATGGGTGAAGAAGACTCCTAGAGGACACTGGGAGATGGCGGGGGCATGGACACAACTGGCACATTTCTATGGGCACATAAAGTAGAAAGGCATCCATAAAGGCCCCCTGAGGCACCATGGTCTCTCAGGGACAATTTTCCTTAAAAACATTCAAACGACCCTAAGATGCCTGAGAGTGGAGCTGCAAGAACAAGTTATACAAAGTGAGCCTTGCCAGAGGAGACTGAACTCACTAGGGAGCTGAGAAACAACTGAACCAAGGGTTCAGTAAAAGTCTAGAATTTAAATGCAACTGCTTTTTTATTATTAAGGTTGTATTGCTCAAGAGTCCCCCACAGCAGCCCTCCCTATTTCCTGTGGGAAGTGACCTCCTCCCAGCAATCCACATGGTTACGGTGGGGCAGCAGGAAAAGGAACCTCCCCAGCATTGGGTCAATGATATCCCTCCCTGGAAATGTAGAATAAGAGATTTCAGTTGGTCTAGTTCTTCTGCCTTTAGTTGAGGAGATGCAAACCTGGGAGTTGCTGCAATGGTTATTCTGCCATGTGGACTGGAAAATAGAGACAAGTGATTTAAACCAAGGAGAAAGAATTAAGCAGATGCACAGAGAAAAATGGGAACAATGGACAGAGAGGAAAAATTTCCTGTTTCCCAATATTCTTCATTCCTAGGTTCCTGAGACCCAACTGGTCCCTGCCCTTGGATTTTCTGAGACACCCTTGAATCCTTATATTCATTCCACTTTTTACCTAGGCTAATCCCAGTGGGATTTTGTTATTTGAATCTCCTGTTTGTAAGAGATGCCAAAGTATGTTATTTATATGTGCAATGCTGGTTACAGTAACAAGAGCAATAGCATTGTGGATATAAATTATGACCACCTAAAAGAGACTATTTATTCAGAGTTTGGTATAACAAAGGAGTCAGCCACGATCCCTTGCATTTGGCAGAAATTCAAACACAAGCGGGGAGTAGGAAAGTTTTATACTGAAGAAAAAAGGAGACATCATTTATGCCCTGTTTGGAGGTTGTTAGCAAGGGGATGTTAGAGGCAGGCTGACTAGAATCAGTGCGTTCTATCTGATTTGTTTGTTTGGGGAGTATGTTTGACTTTCTCTGGTTGGTCCTGAGTTGGGGACAGGGAGGTGGGGTGGGGGGGCAGGAAGTTATTGACTAAGTCCTGATCCTTCTACATCAGTAGAAGCAGAGGCCATGAGTCAGAGTTCTTTTGTTATATATGATCTGGCCACTATCTGTATATTCAGTCTCTCAGACCAAGTGTTCATTGAACGCCTCTTAACTGACACTCTCACTCCTGGCCGCATACTAGAATCACCTGGGAAACTTTAAAAGCACCACCCTGGACCACTGAAACCAGAACCTCTGGAGAGGAGGCCAGATATCAGTATCTTCAACAGTTCCTTGGGCAATTACAGTGCACAGCTCTGGTCAGTAAGCAAAGAAATGAAGAACTGACATGTTCTTTGGTAAGGCTGCTGACTTCTCCACTGGTCCTTTTTTCTAGAAAACACATCATTGGCAAAAGCTTACTGAAAAATAGCAGAATGGTTAAAACTCAGAAGCCATGAAATAAGAAAAGTGGCTTCTCCAGGCATGGAGTAGCTACTTAATAAACATGTCCCTAGAAATGAATGCACTGCCTAATATATTTTGTGTATTTATAAGGCTGTTCCCTGGTGGCAATGGCTTCATAGGGTTTTTTCAAAGGAGACATGGAGGACTTCTACATAATAAGAACTACCATTTATTTAGCACATTCCATGTTCTAGACATGATGCTGAGCAGTTTGTGTATTATCCCATTTAGCCTTCAACATTATATCTCACAAGTTTAAACAGAAATGTAGATTTATCCCAGAGGCAGTACTTGCTTCCAAATTATCATCTTCAATAATCTAATTATTTTATAATGGAATATTATTTAGCCATAAAAAAGAACAAAATACTGTCATTTGCAGCAACATGGATGGACCTGAAGATGATCATACTAAGTGAAGTAAGTCAGACAGGGAAAGACAAATATCATATGTTATCACTTATATGTGTAATCTAATAAAACTGATATGAATGAACTTATTTACAAAACAGACAGAGATCTTGAAATCAAACTTATGGTTACCAAAGGGGAAATGTGGGGGAAGTGATAAATTAGTATATACTCACTACTATATATAAAGTACATAACTAATAAGGACCTACTGTATAGCATAGGAAACTCTACTCAATTTTCTGTAATAACCTACATGGGAAAAGAATCTGAAAAAGAATGGATATATATATATATATATATATAAAATCAGTTTTATACATATATATAAAACTGAATCACTTTGCTGTACACCTGAAACTAACACATTGTAAGTCAACTATACTCCAATAAATTTTTTTAAAAAAATAATCTACTTATTTAACTAACAAGCATTTATTGGGCAACTACTATGTGCCAACATTAGTCTACATTCTGGGAATGTAATAGTGAGGATAATAAACATAGTTTTTGCTCTCATGGAGCTTAAATACTGTGAGAGACAAACATTAATAAAATAATCACATGATATATCATTACAAGTTACATTAGGATTTTGAAGGAAATGTATACACAGCCAATAATTGGCAAACATTTTCTGGGAAGGATCAAAGAGTAAATATTTTAGGCTTGAGGGCCTTGCAGTCTCAGTTGCAACTACCCAACCCTGACACTGTATTACAAAACATGTCATAGACAATATGGAAAAGAATGGATGTGTCTGTGTTCCAATAAAACTTTATTTACAAAAATAGGAGGCAGACTGAATTTGGCCCTTCCATAGTTTGCAGACCTCTGGATAATAACATAGAGACTTAATCTAGTTTGAGGAGTAAGGAAAGAGAATTCCACAAGGAAATGATGTTGGAGTATTGATTACAAAACCTGTCTGTGGTATTCTTGAATCCAGTGAACCTTGTCTTAAATACCAAAATGCTCATATTTTGTAGGCATAATGTTGTTATGCTGGGATCTTGAAAAAATAATTGAAAACAGAGTCATATGTGTCTTGAGAAATACCCAGAGTTGTATTCTACATTAAAATTTTGAAAGTGTTTTTTATCTTCCAGGATCTTCAAGACAAAAGAGAAATGACAGTGGACAAAGACCTTATTGAAAAGTGGAAGAGGAAGGCAGCAGTGTCTACATTTACAGATAACTGCCTTAGAATCTTTAATTAAACATGGGAAATCTAGGGATGATAAAAAATGAACCAGAAATGCTTTCTTTGAAACAAAAACTCTACTGCAATATCATTTTAAAAAAAAAATAAGATTCTGTGGGGAGAAAAATTTTGAAGTTCCTATGGGGGGGCAATGTTCAAAAATATCTTCTCAAAGCCATCAATTAAGAGTTTAAGAGGGGAGACTGGTTCAAATTGGCAGAGTATAAGGACATGCAATCACTTCCTCTTGCAAGAGCACCAGGGTCATGGCTAACTACTGAACAGTCACAGACAGGAAGACACTGGAACTCAGCAAAAAGGACACTCCACATCCAAAGACAGACAAAGGAGAAGACACAGTGAGATGGTAGGAGGGGCGCAATCACAATCAAATCAACCCCATAACTGCTGGTTGGGTGACTCACAAACTGGAGAACACTTATACCACAGAAGTCCACCCACCAGAGTGAAGGTTCTGAGCCCCACATCAGGCTTCACAACCTGGGGGTCTGATAATGAGAGAAGGAATTCCTAGAGAATAAGACTTCGAAGGCTAGAGGAATTTGATTGCAGGACTTTGACAGGACTGGGAGAAACAGAGACTCCACACTTGGGCACACACACAAAGTAGTGTGTGCATCGGGACCCAGGGGAAGGAACAGTGACCTCAAGGGAGACTGAACCAGACCTACCTGCTAGTGTTGGAGGGTCTCCTGCAGAGGTGGGGTTTGGCTGTGTCTTACTCTGAGGACGAGGACACTGGCAGTGGAAGTTCTGGGAAGTACTACTTGGCGTGAACCCTCCCAGAGTCCGCCATTAGCCCCACAAAAGAGCCCAGGTAGGCTCCAGTGTAGGGTTGTCTCAGGCAAAACAACCAACAGGGAGGGAACTCAACCCCACCCATCAGCAGACAAGCGGATTAAAGTTTTACTGAGCTCTGCCCACCAGAGCAACACACAGCTCTACCCACCACCAGTCCCTCCCATTAGGAAACTTGCACAGTCCTCTTAGATAGCCTCATCCACCAGAGGGCAGACAGCAGAAGCGAGAAGAACTACAATCCTGCAGCCTGTGGAACAAAAACCACATTCACAGAAAGATAGACAAGATGAAAAGGCAGAGGGCTATGTACCAGATGAAGGAACAAGATAAAACCCCAGAAAAACAACTAAATGAAGTGGAGGTAGGCAAACATCCAGAAAAAGAATTCAGATTAATGAGAGTGAAGGTGATCCAGGACCTCGGAAAAAGAATGGAGGCAAAGATCGAGAAGATGCAAGAAATGTTTAACAAAGATCTAGAAGAATTAAAAAACAAACAAACAGAGATGAACAGCACAACAACTGAAACGAAAAATACACTAGAAGGAATCAATAGCAGAATAACTGAGGCAAAAGAACGGATAAGTGACCTGGAAGACAGAATGGTGGAATTCACTGCTGCAGAACAGAATAAAGAAAAAAGAATGAAAAGAAATGAAGACAGCATAAGAGACCTCTGGGACAACATTAAACACAACAACATCGGCATTAAAGGGGTCCCAGAAGGAGAAGAGAGAAAGAAAGGAACCAAGAAAATACTTGAAAAGATTATAGTTGAAAACTTCCCTAATATGAGAAAGGAAATAGCCATGCAAGTCCAGGAAGTGCAGGAATTCCCATACAGGATAAACGCAAGGAGAAACACACCAAGACACATAGTAATCAAATTGGCAAAAATTAAAGACAAAGAAAAATTATTGAAAGCAGCAAGGGAAAAAATGACAACATACAAAGGAACTCCCATAAGATTAACAGCTGATTTCTCAGCAGAAACTCTACGAGCCAAAAGGGAGTGGTATGACATATTTAAAGTAATGAAAGGGAAGAACCTACAACCAAGATTACTCTACCCAGCAAGGATCTCATTCAGATTCAATGGAGAAATCAAAAGCTTTACAGACAAGCAAAAGCTAAGAGAATTCAGCATTACCAAACCAGCTCTACAACAAATGCTAAAGGAACTTTTCTAAGTGGGAAACACAAGAGAAGAAAAGGACCTACAAAAAAAAAACCCCAAAACAATTAAGAAGATGGTAATAGGAACATACATATTGATAATTACCTTAAACATAAATGGATTAAATGCTCCAACCAAAAGGCACCAGTTCGCTGAATGGATACAAAAACAAGACCTATATATATGCTATCTACAAGAGACCCACTTCAGACCTAGGGACACATACAGACTGAAAGTGAGGGGATGGAAAAAGATATTCCATGCAAATGGAAATCAAAAGAAAGCTGGAGTAGCAATACTCTTATCAGAAAAATTAGACTTTAAAATAAAGTATGTTACAAGAGACAAGGAAGGACACTACATAATGATCAAAGGATCAATCCAAGAAGAAGATATAACAATTATAAATATATATGCACCCAATACAAGAGCACCTCAATACATAAGGCAACTGTTAACAGCTATAAAAGAGGAAAACTACAGTAACACAATAATATTGGGGGACAATAACACCTCACTTACACCAATGGACAGATCATCCAAACAGAAAATTAATAAGGAAACACAAGCTTTAAATGACACAATAGACCAGAGAGATTTAATTGATATTTATAGGACATTCCAACCAAAAACAGAAGATTACACTTTCTTCTCAAGTGCACATACAACATTCTCCAGGATAGATCACACCTTGGGTCACAAATCAAGCTTCAGTAAATTTAAGAAAATTGAAATCATATCAAGCATCTTCTCTGACCACAACACAATGATATTAGAAATCAATTACAGGGGAAAGAAATGTAAAAAACACAAACACATGGAGGTAAACAATACATTACTAAATAACCAAGAGATCACTGAGGAAATCAAAGAGGAAATCAAAAAATACCTAGAGGGCTTCCCTGGTGGCGCTGTGGTTGAGAGTCTGCCTGCCGATACAGGGGACACGGGTTCGTGCCCCGGTCCGGGAAGATCCCTTATGCCGCGGAGCGACTAGGCCCGTGAGCCATGGCCGCTGAGCCTGCGCATCTGGAGCCTGTGCTCCACAACGGGAGAGGCCACAACAGTGAGAGGCCTGTGTACTGCAAAAAAAAAAAAAAAAAGTCTATAAACAATAAATAGTGGAGAGGGTGTGGAGAAAAGGGAACCCTCTTGCACTGTTGGTTGGAATGTAAATTGATACAGCCACTATGGAGAACAGTTTGGAGGTTCCTTAAAAAACTAAAAATAGAACTACCATACGACACAGTAATCCCACTGCTGGGCATATACCCTGAGAAAACCATAATTCAAAAAGAGTCATGTACCACAATGTTCATTGCAGCTCTATTTACAATAGCCAGGACATGGAAGCCACCTAACTGTCTATCAATATATTAATGGATAAAGAAGATGTGGCACATATATACAATGGAATATTACTCAGCCATAAAAAGAAATGAAATTGAGTTATTTGTAGTCAGGTGGATGGACCTAGAGTCTGTCATACAGAGTGAAGTGAGTTAGAAAGAGAAAAACAAATACTGTATGCTAACATATATATATGGAATCTAAATATATATATGTATATATATATATATATATATATATATATATATATATATATTCTGAAGAACCTAGGGGCAGGACAGGAACAAAGACGCAGACCTAGTAGAGAATGGACTTGAGGACATGAGGAGGGTGAAGGGTAAGCTGGGACAAAGTGAGAGAGTGGCATGTACATATATACACTACCAAATGTAAAATAGATAGCTAGTGGGAAGCAGCCGCATAGCACAGGGAGATCAGCTCGGTGCTTTGTGACCACCTAGAGGGGTGGAATACGGAGGGTGGGAGGGAGGGAGATGCAAGAGGGAAGAGATATGGGGATATATGTATATGTATAGCTGATTCACTTTGTTATAAAGCAGAAACTAACACACCATTGTAAAGCAATTATACTCCAATAAAGATGTTAAAAAAACTAATAAAAAACAAAAATGGGCGGAAGGCCTAAATAGACATTTCTCCAAAGACATACAGATGGCCAAAGAGCACATGAAAAGCTGCTCAACATCACTAATTATTAGAGAAATGCAAATCAAAACTACAATGAGGTACCAACTCACACCAGTTAGAATGGGCATCATCAGAAAATCTACAAACAGCAAATGCTGGAGAGGGTGTGGAGAAAAGGGAACCCTCTTGCACTGTTGGTGGGAATGTAAATGGATACAGCCACTATGGAGAACAGTATGGAGTTTCCTTAAAAACCTAAAAGCAAAATTACCATATGACCCAGCAATCCCACTACTGGGCATATACCCAGAGAAAACCATAATTCAAAAAGACACATGCACCCTAATGTTCATTGCAGCACTATTTACAATAGCCCGGTCGTGGAGGCAATCTAAATGCCCATTGACAGATGACTGGATAAAGAAGATGTGGTACATATATACATTGGAATATTACTCCACCATAAAAAGGAACGAAATTGGGTCATTTGTAGAGATGTGGATGAATCTAGATACTGTCATACTGAGTAAAGTAAGTCAGAAAGAGAAAAACAAATATTGTATATTAATGCATATATGTGGAACCTAGAAAAATGGTACAGATGAACCGGTTTGGAGGGCAGAAATTGAGACAGAGATGTAGAGAACAACATATGGACACCAAGGGGGGAAAGCAGCGAAGGGTTGGGGTGTGTGTGTGATGAATTGTGAGATTGGGATTGAGTTGTATGCACTGATGTGTATAAAATAGATAACTAATAAGAACCTACTGTACAAAAATAAATAAAATAAAATTCAAAAATTAAAATAAAAGAGATTAAGAGAAGGTATTATTTGAAGATAGACAAGTCAGAAAAAAAATGTCCTAGTTATAAATCCCTTTCTTGACATTCACAGAGCAGAGCTTCCAACAACTGCATAATCCTACCCAAAAATACTCTGTAATTTCAATAATGATGTGATTGTCATTTTGGTTTTTTAAGACTACTGTTTTTTTAAAAGATCAAAAATTATTTTACAGCATGTTTTATTATTACTCAAGTTTTAGTCATTTTTATGTTGCATCAATTTATAATACTTCATTTCTATTAATTGTATTTTTATAACAGAATAATGTATGTCAAAAGGTTTTTTCATAAATTAATATTATCATTTCCTTTTTGTAATAGGCTTAAATATGTTTGTATTGGAAATGTATTAAATATTAAGCTTCTATTTTTTAATCAAATCAATTGTCAAAATAAATACCATTTATTTGTTACTTACAGCAATCCTATGAGGTGGGTACTAGTATTATTCCCATTTACAGATGGGGAGACTAAAGCTCAGAGATGTGAAGGAACTTGCCCAAAGTCACACAGTAGTAAATGGCAGAGTTGAGATTTAAAAGTAGGCTGCCTGGCTCTAGAGTCTGTGCTTTTAACCACTATGCTATGCTGACACTTTCTGAAAAATAAAATAACAGTTTTAAAACTTGAAATAAATACTGAAATATCATATTATCATTTTCTCTTGTACTGCAATTACTACAGTTGAACAGAAATCTGAAGGATGAGTGGGCATTAGCTCTGTGAAAAAGGAGACAAAGATTCCAGAGAGAGGAATAGCCAAGGCGCTGAGGCAGGAGCTATAGTTGCCCACAGTAGGAACTGAAAGGAAGTTTCTAATGGCCAGTTGTCCTCCATATGTTCATAATAACCAGAAACTCTTTTGGGGACTGTTAAGAAAATGTTTTGTGTGTGCTGGGAGCCCACGTGAAAACTATATAGTGATAGATTGTCGATAACTACCACATCCTGGTGCCAGTGGACCGGAAATAGAGGACAGCCCCTGGACTGGAGAGAGTTGAATTGGACGATGAGAGGACAGGGAGCAGAAGTAAATGGTGTGGAGGCTGGTGGAGGGAGAGGGAGTATGAAGGAAGCGGAAGTTGAAGGGAAAGTTGACTAGAGCGATCAGGAGACCTCAGAGCATGTATCAAGGGAAAATGTTCTTGTGTCCCAAGCTAAAAATGTGCAAAAATGGTTCTTTTTGTGTTTCTCTCAGCTCAAGGTCCTTTGCCATCCACCACACCACCCTGCCTCTATACCCGGGTAACAGAGGAAGAAAGTTCTCTTCTGAGTCTAATACCTTCATATGCCTAACGTTCCCTATTAATGTCCACTGCTTCAGGGACTCTCCTGCATTCTGTGAGGACTGAGAGCTACCAGAAGGGCCATCTCGTCCATCCCAGAATCAGCTGCTCCAATCCCCCTCCCCCAGCATCAGGTCCGGCTGCTTTAGCTTCACCTGCGATGGGGAAAATGGCCGACCTGCAGAGGCGACCCTCATGCTTTGGAGAGCTTCCTTTTCAGCCTTCTTCCCAGCTCCGCAGCCACCTTCTCTTTCCACACCTCACCCCAGTCACATGTGAAGCCAGGGTCTGATATGGGGGGCTGATATGGTGCCCCCTTTAGAGAACTTTCTTGATAATTCACCTGCTCCAGTGCTTTCTAATCATAGCCTTAAACAGAGAACTTTAAATAACCTATGGTCAAGATACCTTTGGGGGAATATGCTCCTAATGGGCGACCACTCCCACAGCTCCCCCCATCCCACCCTCCCCCAGATATCTCAGTCCCCAGGGATGGAAAGACCTTGCCTTCCACCAATGTATTTGGATTCCTTCTTAATTCTAGTAATTTTTTTTCCTTTAACATCTTTATTGGAATGTAATTGCTTTACAATGTTGTGTTGGTTTCTGTTTGTATAACAAATTGAATCAGCTGTACGTATAAATATATCCCCATATCCCCTCCCTCTTGCGTCTCCCTCCCACCCTCCCCATCCCACCCCTCTAGGTGGTCACAAAACACCAAGCTGATCTCCCTGTGCTATGTGGCTGATTCCCACTAGCTATCTATTTTACATTTGGTAGTGTATATATGTCAATGCTACTCTCTCACATCGTCCCAGCTTACCCTTCCCCCTCCCTGTCAGAATAACTGTACTTGTGCTCTGTCACGTCGAGCTGTGGACGTGACCAGCTAGTACTGAATGATGCCGTCATTCATTTGTTCTTTTGTTCATTCACCAAATGTGCTCAGTGTTTACTACTCATCAGCCACTCTGCCAAATGGAAAAGAATAAGATATGCATCCCCCTCCCCCAGAAGCTCAGTATTTAGTGGCAGACAGTCTCATAAACACCATTACAATACAATGACAATGACTGCACTGCATTCTGAATTTTAGATCCTATGAGATACCCTGTGCAACATGCGTTTGTTTTGATGGCAAGCACCTTACGCTCTATGTGTTTGTAAAAATATTTAGTGTCAAAAATCTTGATAAACAATACTGTGTTGTTACTCCCCCTAAAACTGGAAAATCTTATCAGGGCAGCTGAAGTTAGATCAAGCAGCTGCTTAATACGTGGCCGATTTATCATGTCATGGAACATGTGTGGGGAGAAAATGATTGTCTGAAACAATCAGGAAAACAATCATGTTCAAAAAGAAATAATAAAGGGAGCCCACTGAGAGGACTAGACTTAGCTGTTTTATTTTGGTAATTAATAATCCTAAATAAATGAGCTGAAGATTGCCAAAATTATCAAAACAATTAACCTTCTGTCAAACCATACGACAGCCCAATGCAGCTCTTAGAAAGTCAGTTAAGCTGTGTGAAAAACGTGATTCAAGAGGCCCCATCCTAAAGGCTTAGTTCAAAGGCTGGAGATACGGTTCTATAAAGAGTTACAATAAATTAAACACTGCATGTAGACCAGTGGTTCTGAAACTTTACCCTGCAGCAGAATCACATGGAGGTCTTTTTAAAACACAGATTGCTGAGCTCCACCCTGAATGTTTCCAAATCAGCAGGTCTGGGATAAGGCCCAAAATTTGAATTCCTAATAAATTCCCAGATGCTGCTGATGCTGCCGGTCAAGGACCACACTGGTTATGGACCCTGGGTGCACATCAACATCACCTGGGGTGTTTTTCAAACGTTCCCAGGCCTTCACAAAACAATTAAATCATAATTTTCAGAGGTATGCCACAGGCTGCAGTTTTTCTTTTTAAAGTTCCCAGTTGATTCCAACCTGTAGCCAGAGCTGAGAACCACTAGGTAGGGTAAATGCCAGCAGAAAACATTAGTAACTCTGAGAATACATGTGAGAATAATTATGTGATAGAGAAGATAATAAAGAATAAGAATTTGAGGACTGAAAGCCTCAACCAAAATCCCAAATGGGATCTGCAGAAACAGTGTTACTATGTTTTGGGGAGACTTAAGAGTCTCAGAAGTTTCCAGGTGAAAAACTTTAGCATAGGAATTTTACCTAAATCTAATGAGAGTGGGAGGGAATGAGCACTTTGGACTGGTTAGCTGTGTAATTATGTAACCTGGAGAATATTGACAAATCACCTCCCAAAACATAGACACCCACTAGACACAAGTGCAATATTTTCTCTCTGTAGAAGATACACTAATGTCAGGGCCTCTGAACCCCAGTCCCTTCTGAGGGAACTAGCTCTGCAGAAGGTTTGGTCTAGAAGACCAACATTGCCCGGGTATTTTGCCCCACCTGTCCTTACACTGTCCCACCCCTCCAGCCCAGCAGATTGAGCCAGGGTGAGCTCTTGACACAAAGACAGCCAATCATCTGCCTATAGCAAGTCCTCCTGGGCACTGCAGGTTCTGTGCAAACAGAAATGAGAGATATTTGCTGAGCCATCAGGGTTCCTCTCTTGTTTTGGGGACTGAAAATAGAGGAAGAATAAAGTGATTGGTAGTGTTGGGCAGGTGTGGGCGTCCTAGAGCAGAGTGGATGCTCTAGAGAAGCTGGTCCTGGCAGTGGAGGAGTCCAAGGGCAGATTCCTGAAATACCTTGAACTGCCTTAGATCCCAGCCCCTCTCCACCTCCTGGCTTCAGAAGACTAAACCTATTGGGTGTATTTCCATAAAATTCCACATCCACATTTGCCCCAAACGTAGGTTTAGAAAAACTTTAGAAAATCCCATTTCTGAGTTACCAGAGTCTCTGCTACTCTTGACCAAGAGAGTAGTCTATTGACAGGAGTCTGACATACAGACTTCCCTTCAGAGACCATGCTTCTCCCCTCTCCTTTCACATTTATGCCCATTCCCCAGGAGGAGCTGTCATGGCATGTAATGGGCATGGTCTTGTCTGAGGACAAGAAGGTCAATTTGTTCAGGAGCTATAAATTTAACTTCTCTGGTGTTGGGATCTTTATTTCTTTGGCTTTATTTTGGGCCCTTTAATACCTTATAAGACTGTGAAGAAGATGGAATAGAAAAGTACATCAAGCATTTAATAGAACAGTGCACCCACACATGTATACTCGAGTCAGACTGCCTGGGGTCAAATCTCAACCCTACACCTTCCTGACTGTGTGACATTCCATAGGTTACTTAAATCTTTGAGCACAGAGATTAGTAGAACCCTCCTCATCCAGTTGGGAGGAAAAATCTTAGCCCATTGCCTTGTGCAATGTAAGCAATTCCATCAATGCTAGCTATGATTACTATACAAATACAAGAAATTATTTACTCATTTAAAGGGCTCTCTGGAGGGGAATGGATTCACACATTTAGAAATTGGTAAAAGGCCTGACAATTAGATTGGCCTCTCACTGTAGGTCTCTTACCTGTAACTGTGATTTCAGTTAAATCTGCAGTAACAGAAAACCATCTGGAACCTTTGGATAAGCAGCAATAAATCATTCTTGGGCCTCAGGGAGACTCTGCAAAAGTTCTTGGAAGCAAGGCTGTCCCATGGGCAATTAAAATACAGGCATGGAGATAAGAAAAGCTCCACTAATTAAAACATAGCACATGAGGTCATGAGGGACTCATCAACCTACCTGTGATCTTACACTTGCCTCATCTACTCTGCGATTTCAAGCCCTGTCCTGCCTTCTGGGACAGGATACAGGCATGTGAGGCTCCAGGAGGGAAAAACAAGTGAGAGATGCTCCTCCAGACATAAACTCTTTAATCTTGACATCAGACAGCAAGCGAGCCCTTTCAGCAAGGGAATTCACACAATCAAAAAGACCTGGACCAAATTAGACTGACTTTTTTTGTCTTTAATGACGCCAAACGTGTAAAAAAAAAAGGAAGAGGGGACTGTGGAAATGCTTATATTTGCAAGGGTCTTGGAAACAGAGAAGCAAGTCTTACTAGGCCTCCATATATAAAAATCTGGACTGCCAGTTCTTCTAGATTCTGATCTTCCACATGAAAATTTACAATATCTTAATTGCCCAATACGTGTTTTACTGATTACAGTAAGCTTTCAGCTTTCCTGAATGGATGGGGGGAAAGGTTTTTCTGTCTGGATTGTTAAATAAATAGTATATAATGGCATTCTCAGTATGAAAAATGAGCTGAATAATATAAAATGTCACATAAAATAGACAATCAGCTAACTCCTTAGACTAGGATGGTTAGAACTTTCTGTTAGAACGTTGTGTTGAAGGAGGCGTCTTATATCTGTGCTATTTTGGGAGCCACTAGCCACAAATAGAGCCATATGTGTAGCAAAATGTGGTTGTTACAACTGAGATACAGAGTTTTTTAAAAAAATTTTAACATCTTTCATGGAGTATAATTGCTTTACAATGGTGTGTTAGTCTCTGCTTTATAACAAAGTGAATCAGCTATATATATGCTTATATCTCTGCCCTCTTGCGTCTCCCTCCCTGTCACTCTCCCTATCCCACCCCTCTAGGTGGTCAAAAAGCACCGAGTTGATCTCCCTGTGCTATGCAGTTGCTTCCCACTAGCTATCTATTTTACATTTCGGAGTATATATAAGTCCATGCCACTCTCTCACTTCACCCCATCTTACGCTTACCCCTCACTGTGTCCTCAAGTCCATTTTCTACATCTGCGTCTTTATTCCTGTCCTGCCCCTAGGTTCTTCATAACAATTTTTTCTTTTTTTTTTAGATTCCATATATATGTGTTAGCATACAGTATTTGTTTTTCTCTTTCTCACTTCACTCTGTATGACAGACTCTAAGTCCATCCACCTAACTACAAATAACTAAATTTCATTTCTTTGTATGGCTGAGTAGTATTCCATTGTATATATGTGCCACATCTTCTTTAACCATTCATCTGTTGATGGGCACTTAGGTTGCTTCCATGTCCTGGCTACTGTAAATAGGGCTTCAATGAACATTGTTGTACATGACTCTTTTTGAATGATGGTTTTCTCATGGTATGTACCCAGGAGTGGGATTTCTCGGTCATATGGTAGTTCTAGTTTTAGATTTTTAAGGAACCTCCATACTGTTCTCCATAGTGGCTGTATCAATTTACATTCCCACCAACAGTGCAAGAGGGTTCCCTTTTCTCCACACCCTCTCCAGCATTTATTGTTTGTAGATTTGTTGATGATGGCCATTCTGACTGACAAGTGTGAGGTGATACCTCATTGTGGTTTTGATCTGCATTTCTCTAATAATTAGTGAAATTGAGCATTCTTTCATGTGTTTCTTGGCAATCTGTATATCTTATTTGGAGAAATATCTATTTAGGTCTTCTGCCCATTTTGGGATGGGGTTGTTTGTTTTTTTGATACTGAGTTGCATGAGCTGCTACTAAAATTGGAGGTTAATCGTTTGTCAGTTGTTTCATTGCCAAATATTTTCTCCCATTCTGAGGGTTGTCTTTTCGTCTTGTTTATGATTTCCTTTGCTGTGCAAAAGCTTTTAAATTTCATTAAGTACCATTTGTTTATTTTTGTTTTTATTTCCATTTCTTTAGGAGGTGGGTCAAAAAGGATTTTGCTGTGATTTATGTCATAGAGTGTTCTGCCTAAGTTTTCCTCTAAGAGTTTGATAGTGTCTGGACTTACATTTAGGTCCTTAATCCATTTTGAATTTATTTTTGTGTATGGTGTTAGGGAGTGTTCTAATTTCATTCTTTTACATGTAGCTGTCCAGTTTTCCCAGCACCACTTATTGAAGAGACTGTCTTTTCTCCATTGTATATCTTTGCCTCCTTTTACATAGATTAGCTGACCATAGGTCTGTGGTTTTATTTCTGGGTTTTCTATCCTGTTCCATTGACCTATATTTCTGTTTTGGGGCCAGTACAATATTGTCTGATTACTGTAGCTTTGTAGTATAGTCTGAAGTCAGGGAGTCTGATTCCTCCAGCTTCATTTCTTTTCCTAAATACTGCTTTGGCTATTTGGGGTCTTTTGTGTCTCAATACAAATTTTAAGATTCTTTGTTCTAGTTCTGAAAAAGCTGCCATTGGTAATATGATAGGGATTGCATGGAATCTGTAGACTGCTTTGGGTAGTATAGTCATTTTCACATTGTTGATTCTTCCAATCCAAGAACATGGTATATCTCTCCATTTCTTGGTATAATCTTTAATTTCTTTCATCAGTGTCTTATTGTTTTCTGCATACAGGTCTTTTGTCTCCTTAGGTAGGTTTATTCCTAGGTAGTTTATTCTTTTTGTTGCAATGATAAATGGGAGCGTTTCCTTAACTTCTCTTTCAGATTTTTCATCATTAGTTTATAGGAATGCAAGAGATTTCTGTGCATTAATTTTGTATCCTGCTACTTTACCAAATTCATTGATAGCTCTAGTAGTTTTCTGGGGGCATCTTTAGGATTCTCTATGTATAGTATCATGTCATCTGCAAACAGTTACAGTTTTACTTCTTATTTTCCAATTTTGTATTCCTTTTATATCTTTTTCCTCTCTGATTGCTGTGGCTGGGACTTCCAAAACTATGTTGAATAATAGTGATGAGAGTGGACATCCTTGTCTTTTTCCTGACCTCAGAGGAAATGCTTTCAGTATTTCATCACTGAGAATGATGTTTGCTGTGGGTGTGTCATATGTGGCCTTTAATCTGTTGAGGTAGTTTCCCTCTGTGCCCACTCTCTGGAGACTTTTTATCATAAATCGGTGTTGAATTTTGTCAAAAGCTTTTTCTGCATCTATTGAGATGATCATATGGTTTTTCTTCTTCAATGTGTTAATCTGGTGTATCACTTTGCTTGATTTGCATATATTAAAGAATCTTTGCATCCCTGGGATAAATCCCACTTGATCATGGTGTATGATCCTTTTAATGTGTTGTTGGATTCTGTTTGCTAGTATTTTGTTGAGGATTTTTGCATCTATATTCATCAGTGATATTGGTCTGTAATTTTCTTCTTTTGTAGTATCTTTGTCTGGTTTTGGTACCGGGTGATGATGGCCTCATACAATGAGTTTGGGAGTGTTCCTTCCTCTGCAATTTTTTGGAAGAGTTTGAGAAAGATGGGTATTAGCTCTTCTCTAACTGTTTGATAGAATTCACCGTGTAGCCATCTGGTCCTGGACATTTTTTGGTTGGAAAAAAAATTGTTTTTTTATACAAAGCTATTTTTATTCTGCCTTCTTTGGGGAACAGATTTAAGCAATTTATCTTTTTTCAGACTATGCAAAATAAAGACTTCATTCTCTATTCTCCCCCTATATTCCACTTCCTACTATTGCTTTTCAGTGACCTCTCAAGCAGTAGCAAAACAAGAAATATAGTGGAAAGATAGAAGAAATGAAAAGAAATCAGGGGAAGAAGAAAAGGTAGAGGAATAAAGGAAGAATCTGATATTGGCATTGAGGTTACTTTGGAATTCCAAGGTGGCATGTAGCAAGCGTCTCATCTGAATGCTGGTGCAAGACCAGTTGCACATCCAATGGTAGATTCACATATACAGTGTCTCCACACACACACACTCAGCACCCACAATGATAACTCTGGCCAAAATTCACTTTATAGTTTTGCAAATTAAATATATATAAATATATATTACATCTTTATTGGAGTATAATTGCTTTACAATTGTGTGTTCGTTTCTGCTTTATAACAAAGTGAATCAGCTATACATATACATATATCCCCATATCTCTTCCCTCTTGTGTCTCCCTCCCTCTCACCCTCCCTATCCCACCCCTCTAGGTGGTCACAAAGCACCGAGCTGATCTCCCTGTGCTATGCGGCTGCTTCCCACTAGCTAGCTATTTTACGTTTGGTAGTGTATATATGTCCATGCCACTCTCTCACTTTGTCACAGCTTACCCTTCACCCTCCCAATATCCTCATGTCCATTCTCTAGTAGGTCTGTGTCTTTATTCCTGGCTTACCCCTAGGTTCTTCATGACATTTTTTTCTTAAATTCTATATCTATGTGTTAGCATACGGTATTTGTCTTTCTCTTTCTGACTTACTTCACTCTGTATGACAGACTCTAGGTCCATCCACCTCATTACGATAGCTCAGTTTCGTTTCTTTTTATGGCTGAGTAATATTCCATTGTATATATGTGCCATATCTTCTTTATCCATTCATCTAATGATGGACACTTAGGTTGTTTCCATCTCCTGGCTATTGTAAACAGAGTTGCAATGAACATTTTGGTACATGACCCTTTTGAATTATGGTTTTCTCAGGGTATATGCCCAGTAGTGGGATTGCTGGGTCACATGGTAGTTGTATTTGTAGTGTTTTAAGGAACCTCCATACTGTTCTCCATAGTGGCTGTACCAATTCACATTCCCACCAGCAGTGCAAGAGTGTTCCCTTTTCTCCACACCCTCTCTAGCATTTATTGTTTCTAGATTTTTTGATGATGGCCATTCTGACTGGTGTGAGATGATATCTCATTGTAGTTTTGATTTTCATTTCTCTAATGATTAATGATGTTGAGCATTCTTTCATGTGTTTGTTGGCAGTCTGTATATCTTCTTTGGAGAAATGTCTATTTAGGTCTTTGGCCTATTTTTGGATTGGGTTGCTTGTTTTTTTGTTATTAAGCTGTATGAGCTGCTTGTAAATTTTGGAGATTAATCCTTTGTCAGTTGCTTCATTTGCAAATATTTTCTCCCATTTTGAGGATGTCTTTTGGTCTTGTTTATGGTTTCCTTTGCTGTGCAAAAGCTTTGAAGTTTCATTAGGTCTCATTTGTTTATTTTTGTTTTTATTTCCATTTCTCTAGGAGGTGGGTCAAAAAGGATCTTGCTGTGATTTATGTCATAGAGTCTTCTGCCGATGTTTTCTTCTAAGAGTTTGACAGTTTCTGGTCTTACATTTAGGTCTTTAATCCATTTTGAGCTTATTTTTGTGTATGGTGTTAGGGAGTGATCTAATCTCATACTTTTACATGTGCCTGTCCAGTTTTCCCAGCACCACTTATTGAAGAGGCTGTCCTTTCTCCACTATACATTCCTGCCTCCTTTATCAAAGATATGGTGACCATATGTGTGTGGGTTTATCTCTGGGCTTTCTCTCCTGTTCCATTGATCTATATTTCTGTTTTTGTACCATACTGTCTTGATTACTGTAGCATTTTAGTACAGTCTAAAATCAGCGAGCCTGATTCCTCCAGCTCTGTTTTTCGTTCTCATTGCATTGAATCTGTAGATTGCTTTGGGTATTAGAGTCATTTTCACAATATTGATTCTTCCAATCCAAGAACATGGTATATCTCTCCATCTATTTGTATCATCCTTAATTTCTTTCATCAGTGTCTTATAATTTTCTGCATACAGGTATTTGGGTTGGAAGGTTTTTAATCTTAATTTCATTACTTGTGATTTGTCTGTTCATATTTTCTGTTTCTTCCTGTTTCAGTCTTAGAAGGTTATACCTTTCTAAAATTTGTTCATTTCTTCCATATTGTCCATTTTATTGGCACAGAGTTGTTTGTAGTAGTCTCTTAGGATGCTTTGTATTTCTGTGGTGTCTGTTCTAACTTCTCATTTTTCATTTCTAATTTTATTGATGTGGCTCCTCTCCCTCTTTTTCTTGATGAGTCTGGCTAGTGGTTTATCAATTTTGTTTATCTTCTCAAAGAACCAGATTTTAGTTTTATTGATCTTTGCTATTGTTTTCTTTGTTTCTATTTCATTTATTTCTGCTCTGATCTTTATGATTTCTTTCCTTCAGCTAACTTTGGGTTTTGTTTGTTCTTCTTTCTCTAGCTCCTTTAAGTATAAGTGTAGATTGTTTATTTGAGATTTTTCTTCTTTCTTGAGGTTGGCTTTTATTGCTATAAACTTCCCTTTTAGAACTGCTTCTGCTGCATCCCATAGTTTTTGGATCATCGTGTTTTCATTGTCATTTGTCTCTAGGATTTTTTTATTTCCTCTTTGATTTCCTAAGTGATCTCTTGGTTATTTAGTAACATATTGTTTAGCCTCCATGTTTTTGTGTTTTTTACGTTTTTCTCGCTGTAATTGATATCTAATCCCATAGCATTATGGTCAGAAAAAATACTTGATATGATTTCAATTTTCTTAAACTTACAGAGGCTTGATTTGTGACCCAAGATGTGATCTATCCTGGAGAATGTTCCTTAAGCACTTGCGAAGAAAGTGTAATCTGCTGTTTTGGATGGAATATCCTATAAATATCAATTAAATCTATCTGGTCTATCATGTCATTTAAAGATTCTGTTTCCTTATTTATTTTCATGTTGGATGATCTGTCCTTTGGCGTAAGTGAGGTGTTAAAATCCCCCATTATTATTGTGTTACTGTCAATTTCCTCTTTTATAGCTGTTAGCAGTTGCCTTATGTACTGAGGTGTTCCTATATTGGGTGCATATATAATTGTTATATCTTCTCCTTGGATTGATCCCTTGATCATTACGTAGTGTCCTTCCTTGTTTCTTGTAACATCCTTTATTTTAAAGTCTATTTTATCTGATAAGAGTATTGCTACTCCAGCTTTCTTTTGATTTCCATTTGCATGGAATATCTTTTTCCATCCCCTCACTTTCAGTCTGTATGTGTCCCTGGGTCTGAAGTGGGTCTCTTGTAGATAGCATATATATATAGGTCTTGTTTTTGTATCCATTCAGCAAGCCGGTGTCTTTTGTTTGGAGCATTTAATCCATTCACGTTTAAGGTAATTATCAATATATATGTTCCTTTTACTATTTTCTTAATTGTTTTGGGTTTGCTTTTGTGGGTCCTTTTCGTCTCTTGTGTTTCCCACTTAGAGAAGTTCCTTTAGCATTTGTTGTAGTGCTAATTTGGTGGTGCTGAATTCTCTTAGCTTTTGCTTTTCTGTAATGCTTTTGATTTCTCCATCTAAGCTGAATGAGATCCTTGCCAGGTAGAGTAATCTTCGTTGTAGGTTTTTCCCTTTCATCACTTTAAGTATATCATGCCACTCCCTTCTGGCTTGTAGAGTTCTGCTGAGAAATCAGCTGTTAACCTTATGGGAGTTCCCTTATGTGTTGTTTGTCATTATTCCCTTCCTGCTTTCAATAATTTTTCTTTGTCTTTAATTTTTGCCAATTTGATTACTATATGTCTCAGTGTGTTTCTCCTGGGGTTTATCCTGTATGGGACTCACTGCACTTCCTGGACTTGCGTGACTACTTCCTTTCCCATGTTAGGGAAGTTTTCAACTATAATCTCTTCAAATGTTTTCTCGGTCCTTTCTCTCTCTCTTCTCCTTCTGGGACCCCTATAATGCGAATGTTGTTGCATTTAATGTTGTCCCAGAGGTCTCTTAAGCTATCTTCATTTCTTTTTATTCTTTTTTCTTTATTCTGTTCCGCAGCAATGAATTCCACCATTCTGTCTTCCAGGTCACTTACCAATTCTTCTGTCTCAGTTATTCTGTTATTGTTTCCTTCTAGTGTAGCTTTCATTTCAGTTATTGTATTGTTCATCTCTGTTTGTTTGTTTTTTAATTCTTCTAGATCTTTGTTAAACATTCCTTGCATCTTCTCAATCTTTGCCTCCTTTCTTTTTCCGAGGCCCTGGATCATCTTCACTATCATTATTCTGAATTCTTTTTCTGGAAGATTGCCTATCTCAACTTCATTTAGCTGTTTTTCTGGGGTTTTATCTTGTTCCTTCATCTGGTACATAGCCCTCTGCCTTTTCATCTTGTCTGTCTTTCTATGAGTGTGGTTTTTGTTCCGCAGGCTTCAGGATTGTAGTTTTTCTTGCTTCTGCTGTCTGCCCTCTGGTGGATGAGGCTATCTAAGAGGACTGTGCAAGTTTCCTGATGGGAGGGACTGGTGGTGGGTAGAGCTGGGTGTTTCTCTGGTGGTCTGAGCTCAGTAAAATATTAATCTGTGGGCTTCCCTGGTGGCGCAGTGGTTGACAGTCCGCCTGCTGATGCAGGGGACACGAGTTCGTGCCACGGTCCGGGAAGATCCCACAGGTGGCGGAGTGGCTAGGCCCGTGAGCCGTGGCCGCTGAGCCTGGGCGTCCAGAGCCTGTACTCCGCAATGGGAGAGGCCACAACAGTGAGAAGCCCACATACCGAAAAAAAAAAGAAAAAAAAAGAAAAGAGAAAAACTTTAATCCGCTTGACTGCTGATGGGTGGGGCTGGGTTTCCTCCCTGTTAGTTGTTTGGCTTGAGGCAACCCAACACTGGAAACTACCTGGGCTGTTTGGTGGGACTAATGGTGGACTCTGGGAGGGCTCACGCCAAGAGTAGTTCCCAGAACTTCTGCTGTCAGTGTCCTTGTCCCCACAGTGAGCCACAGCCACCCCCTGCCTCTGCAGGAGTCCCTCCAACACTAGTAGGTAGGCCTGGTTCACTCTTCCCTGGGGTCACTGCTCCTTCCCCTGGGTCCCGATGCACACACTACTTTGTGTGTGCCCTCCAAGAGTATAGTCTCTGTTTTCCCCAGTCCTGCCGAAGTCCTGCAATCAAATTCCACTAGCCTTCAAAGTCTGATTCTCTAGGAATTCATCCTTCCATTGACAGATCCCCAGGTTGGGAAGCCTGATGTAGGGCTCAGAACCTTCACTCCAGTGGGTGGACTTCTGTGGTATAAGTGTTCTCCAGTCTGTGAGTCACCCACCCAGCAGTTACGGGATTTGATTTTACTGTGATTGCGCCCCTCCTACCTTCTCATTGTGGCTTCTCCTTTTTCTTTGGATGTGGGGTTATTTTTTGGTGAGTTCCAGTTTCTTCCTGTTGATGACTGTCCAGCAGCTAGTTGTGATTCTGGTGTTCTCACAAGAGGGAGTGAGAGCACGTCCTTCTACTCTGCCATCTTAGTTCAGGGCCCCTAGCAATTATTATTATTCCTTTACTCATTTTTTACTGGACTAAACTTCCTTCAGCATTGGTGAGGTCACTATCTTCTGATGTTCCACATTCTTTCATTGGTAATGCTCTCACTCTTAGAAGGGTCTTAGTCTTCATTGTGTTTTCATTGTCATTTGCCTTTAGGTATTTTTTAATTTCTTTTTTGATTTATTCAGTGATCCATTGGTCGTTTAGTAACATATTGTTTAGCCTCCATGTATTTATGTTTTCTTTACAGTTTTTTCCTGTAATTGATTTCTAATCTCATAGCATTTTGGTCAGAAAAGATGCTTGATATGATTTCAATTTTCTTAACTTTACCAAGCCTTGATTTGTGGCATAAGATGTGATCAATCCTGCAGAATGTTCCATGTGCCCTTGAGAAGGAGGTGTATTCTGCTGCTTTCAGATAGAATGTCTTATAGATATCAATTAAGTCTATCTGGTCTAATGTGTCATTTAAGGCTTGTGTTTCCTTATTAATTTTCTGCCTGGATGATCTGTCTATTCATGTAAGTTGGGTGTTAAAACTCCCCACTATTATTGTGTTACTGTCAATTTCCCCTTTTATGACTGTTAGCATTTGCCTTATATATTGAGGTGCTCTTATGTTAGGTGCATATATATTTACAATTGTTATATCTTCTTCCTGCATTGATCCCTTGATCATTATGTAGTATCCTTCCTTGTCACTTGTAACAGTATTTATCTTAACATCTATTTTTCCTGATATGAATATTGCTACTCCAGCTTTCTTTTGATTTCCATTTGCATGGAATGTCTTTTCCCATCCCCTCACTCTTAGTCAGTATGTATCTCTACATCTGAAGTGTGCCTCTTGTAGACAGCATATATCTGTGTCTTGTTTTTGTATTCATTCAGCGAGCCCCTGTCTTTTGGTTGGAGCAGTTAATCCTTTCACATTTAAGGTAATTATCGATATGTATCTTCATCTTACTATTTTTTAATTGTTTTGGGTTTGGTTTTTTGGGTCCTTTTCTTCTCTTGTGTTTCCCACTTAGAGAGGTTCCTTTAGCATTTTCTGTAGAGCTGGTTTTGTGGTGTTGAATTCTCTTAGCTTTTGATTTCTCCATCTAAGCTGAATGAGATCCTTGCTGGGTGGAGTAATCATGGTTGTAGGTTCTTCCCTTTCATTACTTTAAGTATATCATGCCACTCCCTTCTGGCTTGCAGAGCTTCTTATGAGAATTCAGCTGTCAACCTTATGGGAGTTCCCTTGTATGTTATTTGTCATTTTTCCCTTGCTGCTTTCAATAATTTTTCTTTGTCTTTAATTTTTTCCAATTTGATTACTATCTGTCTCGGCATGGTTCTCCTTGGGTTTATCCTGTATGGGACACTCCACGCTTCCTGAACTTGGATGGCTATTTCCTTTCCCATGTTAGGGAATTTTTTGACTATAATCTCTTCAAATATTTTCTCGGGTCCTTTCTCTCTCTCTTCTCCCTCTGGGACCCCTATAATGTGAATGTTGTTGTGTTTAATGTTGTCCCGGAGGTCTCTTAGGCTGTCTTCATTTCTTTTTATTCTTTTTTCTTTATTCTGTTCCACAGCAGTGAATTCCACCATTCTGTCTTCCAGGTCACTTATCTGTTCTTCTGCCTCAGTTATTCTGCTATTGATTCCTTCTAGTGCATTCTTCATTTCAATTATTGTACTGTTTATCTCTGTTTGTTTGTTCTTTAATTCTTCTAGGTCTTTGTTAAACATTTCTTGCATCTTCTTGACCTTTGCCTCCATTCTTTTTCCGAGGTCCTAGATCATCTGAACTATCATTATTCTGAGTTATTTTTCTGGACATTTGCCTATCTCCACTTCATTTAGTTGTTTTTCTGGGGTTTTATCTTGTTCCTTCATCTGGTACATAGCCCTCTGCCTTTTCATCTTGTCTATCTTTCTGTGAGTGTGGCTTTTGTTCTACAGACTGCCTGATTGTAGTTCTTCTTGCTTCTGCTGTCTGCCCTCTGGTAGATGAGGCTATGTAAGTGGTTTGTGCAAGTTTCCTAATGGGTGGGACTGGTGGTGGATAGAGCTGTGTGTTGTTCTGGTGGGCAGAGCTCAGTAAAACTTTAATTCACTTGTCTTCTGATGGGTGGGGCTGGGTTTCCTCCCTCTTGGTTGTTTGGGCTGAGGCACCCCTACACTGGAGCCTACCCAGGCCCTTTGGTGTGGCTAATGGCATACTCTGGGAGGACACATGCCAAGGAATAGTTCTCAGAACTTATGCTGCCAGTGTCGTTGTCCTCATGGTGAGACACCACCACCCCCCACCTCTGCAGGAGACCCTCCAACACTAGCATGTAGGTCTGGTTCAGTCTCCTATGAGGTCACTGCTCCTTTCCCTGGGTCCCGATGTGCACCCTACTTTGTGTGTGCCCTCCAAGAGTGGAATCTCTGTTTCCCCCAGTCCTGTCGAAGTACTGCAATTAAATCCCACTAGCCTTCAAAGTCTGATTCTCTAGGAATTCTTCCTCCCATTGCCAGACCCCCAGATTAGGAAGCCTGATGTGGGGCTCAGAACCTTGACTCCATTGGGTGGACCTCTGTGGTATAAATGTTCTCCAGTTTGTGAGTCACCCAACCAGCAGTTATGGGATTTGATTTTACTGTCATTGCACCCCTCCTACCTTCTTACTGTGGCTTCTCCTTTCTCTTTGGTTAACTTTTTTGGTGAGTTCCAGGGTCTTCCTGTCAATGATTGTTCAGGAGTTAGTTTTGATACTGGTTGTTTGCTAATATTTTGTTGACGATTTTTGCATCTATGTTCATCAGTGGTATTGGCCTGTAGTTTTCTTACTTTGTGACATCTTTGTGACGTCTGGTTTTGGTGTCAGGGTGATGGTAACCTCAATAGAATGAGTTTGAGAGTGTTCCTCCCTCTACTATATTTTGGAAGATTTTGAAAAGGATAGATGTTAGCTCTTCGCTAAATGTTTGATAGAATTAGCCTGTGAAGCAATCTGGTCCTGGGCTTTTGTTTGCTGGAAGATTATTAATCACAGTTTCAATTTCATTGCTTGTGATTGGTCTGTTTTTATTTTCTATTTCTTCCTGGTTCAGTCTCAGAAGGTTGTGCTTTTCTAAGAATTTGTCTGTTTCTTCCAAGTTTTCCATTTTATTGGCATAGAGTTGCTTGTAGTAGTCTCTTAGGATGCTTTGTATTTCTGCGGTGTCTATTGTAACTTCTTCTTTTTCATTTTTAATTTTATTGATTTGAGTCCTCTCCCTCTTTTTCTTGATGAGTCTGGTTAATGCTTATCAATTTTTTTTTTTTTTGCGGTACATGGGCCTCTCACTGTTGTGGCCTCTCCCATTGTGGAGCACAGGCTCCAGACGCACAGGCTCAGTGGCCATGGTTCATGGGCCTAGCTGTTCCGTGGCATGCAGGATCTTCCCAGACCGAGGCACGAACCCGCATCCCATGCATCGGCAGGTGGACTCTCAACGACTGCATCACCAGGGAAGCCCAATGTTTATCAATTTTGTTTATCCTCTCAAAGAACCAGCTTTTAGCTTTATTGATCTTTGCTATTGTTTCCTTCATTTCTTTTTCATTTATTTCTGATCTGATTTATGATTTTTTTCCTTCTGCTAACTTTGTGTTTTACTCTGTTCTTCTTTCTGCAATTTCTTTAGGTATAAGGTTAGGTTGTTTATTTCAGACGTTTCTTGTTTCTTAAGGTAGGCTTGTATTGCTATAAACTTCCCTCTTAGAATTGCTTTTGCTGCATCCCATAGGTTTTCGGTCATCGTGATTTCATTGTCATTTGTTTCTAGGTATTTTTTAATTTCCTCTTTGATTTATTCAGTGATCTCTTGGTTATTAAGAACTGTATTGTTTAGCCTCCATGTGTTTGTATTTTTTACAGATTTTTTCCTGTAATTGAGATTTAGCCTCATAGTGTTGTAGTCAGAAAAGATACTTGATATGATTTCAATTTTCTTAAATTTACCAATGCTTGATTTGTGACCCAAGATATGATCTATCCTGAGGGATGTTCCATGAGCACTTGAGAAGAAAATGTATTCTGTTGTTTTTGGATGGAATGTCCTATAAATATCAATTAAGTCCATGTTGTTTAATGTATCATTTAAAACTTGTGTTTCCTTATTTATTTTCATTTAGGATGATCTGTCCATTGATGAAAGTCCCCTACTGTGATTATGTTACTGTTGATTTCCCCTTTCATGGCTGTTAGCATTTGCCTTATGTATTGAGGTGCTCCTCTGCTGGGTGCATAAATATTTACAATTGTTATACCTTCTTCTTGGATCAATCCTTTGATCATCATGTAGTGTCCTTCTTTGTCTCTTGTAATAGTCTTTATTTTAAAGTCTATTTTGTCTGATATAAGAATTGCTACCCCAGCTTTCTTTTGGTTTCCATTTGCATGGAATATCTTTTTCCATCCTCTCATTTTCAGTTGGTATGTGTTCCTATGTCTGAAGTGGGTCTCTTTTCGACAACATATATATGGGTCTTGTTTTTGTATCCATTCAGCCAGTCTATGTCTTTTGGTTGGAGCATTTAATCCATTTATATTTAAGGTAATTATTGATATGTATGTTCCTATTACCATTTTCTTAATTGTTTTGGGTTTGTTATTGTAGGTCTTTTCCTTCTCTTGTGCTTCCTGCCTAGAGAATTTCCTTTAACATATTTTGTAAAGCTGGCTTGGTAGTGCTGAATTCTCTTAACTTTCACTTGTCTGTAAAGGTTTTAATTCTTCAGTAGACTCTGAATGAGATCCTTGCTGTGTAGCAGAATCTTGGTTTTAGTTTTTTCCCTTTCATCACTTTAAATATGTCTTGTCACTCCCTTCTGGCTTGGAGAGTTTCTGCTGGAAGTTTAGCTGTTAACCTTATGGGGATTCCCTTGTATGTTATTTTTCCCTTGTTGCTTTTAATATTTTTTCTTTGTATTTAATTTTTGAAAGTTTGGTTAATATGTGTCTTCGTGTGTTTCTCCTTGCATTTATCCTGTATGGGACTCTCTGTGCTTCCTGGACTTGATTAAATATTTCCTTTCCCATATTAGGGGAGTTTTCAACTATAATCTCTTCAAATATTTTCTCAGTCCCCCTCTTTTTCTCTTCTTCTTCTGGGACACCTATAATTCGAATGATGGTGCATTTAATGTTGTCCCAGAGGTCTCTGAGACTGTCCTCAATTCATTCTTTTCTCCCTATTCTGCTCTGTAGCAGTTATTTCCACTATTTTATGTATCAGGTCCCTTATCCATTCTTCTGCCTCATTTATTCTGCTCTTGATCCCTTCTAGAGAATTTTTAGTATCATTTATTGTCTTGTTCATCATTGTTTGTTTACTCTTTAGTTCTTCTAGGTCCTTTTTAAATGTTTCTTATATTTTCTCCATTCTATTTCCAACATATTGGATCATCTTTACTATCATAACTCTGAATTGTATTTCAGGTAGACTGCCTATTTCCTCTTCATTTGTTTGGTCTGGTGAGTTTTTACCTTGCTCCTTCATCAGCTGTGTGTTTGTCTGTCTTCTCATTTTGCTTAACCTCCTGTGTTTGAGGTCTCCTTTTTGCAGGCTGCAGGTTCCTAGGTCTTGTTGTTTTCGGTGTTTGCCCCCAGTGGCTAAGTTTCGTTCAGTGGGTTTTGTAGTCTTCCTCGTGGAGGGGACTAGTTCCTGTGTTCTGGTGGATGAGGCTGAATCTTGTCTTTCTGATGGCAGGCCCGTGTCTGGTAGTGTGTTTTGGTGTGTCTGGGAACTTATTATTGTTTTATGCAGCTTCTCTGCTAATGGGTGGGTTTATGTTCCTGTCTTGCTAATTGTTTGGCATAGGGTGTCCAGCCCTGTAGTTTTCTGGTCGTTGAGTGGAGCTGGTTCTTAGCGTTGAGATGAAGATCTCTGGGAGAACTTACACCTGTGGAGCCAGGAGGTCTCTGGTGGACCAGTGTCCTGAACTCGGCTCTCCCACCTCAGAGGCACAGTCCTGACACCCACCTGGAGTACCAAGACCCTGTCAGCCTCACGGCTCAGAAGAAAAGGGGAAAAGAAAGAAAGAAAGAAAAATAAAGTAAAAGAAAGCTATTAAAATAAAAAATTAAAATTAAAATGTAATAAACAATGAGAAAAAAATGAAAGAAGAGAGCAAATAAACCAAAAAACAAATCCACCAATGATAACAAGTGGTAAAAACTATACTAAAAAAAACCCAAAGGGCTTCCCTGGTGGCGCAGTCGTTAAGAATCTGCCTACCAATGCAGGAGACACAGGTTCGAGCCCTGGTCTGGGAAGATCCCACATGCCGCGGAGCAACTAAGCCCGTGCACCACAGCTGCTGAGCCTGCACTCTGGAGCCCGTGAGCCACAACTACTGAAGCCTACGTGCCACAACTACTGAGGCCCACACGCCTGGAGCATGTGCTCTGCAACAAGGGAAGCCACCGCAATGAGAAGCCCGTGCACCACAACAAAGTGTAGCCCCCACTTGCCGCAACTAGAGAAAGCCGACACGCAGCAACAAAGACCCAACACAGCCAAAAATAAAAATAAATAAAATAAATTTTTTTTAAAAAATGGACAGACAGAGCCCACAAATGGTAAAAGCAAAGCTATACAGACAAAATCACACACAGAAGCATACACATACACACTCACAAAAAGAGAAAAAGGAAAAAAAATATATATATATATCGTCACTCCCATAGTCCACTGTCTCAATTTTGAGATAATTCATTATCTATTCAGGTATTCCACAGATGCAGCCTACAGCAAGTTGATTGTGGAGATTTAATCCGCTGCTCCTGGGGCTGCTGGCAGAGATTTCCCTTCTCTTCTTTTTTCGCACAGCTCCTAGGGTTCAGCTTTGGATTTGCCCCACCTCTGCATGTAGGTCGCTTGAGGCCGTCTGTTCTTCACTCAGACAGGATGGGGTTAAAGGAGTAGCTGATTAGGGGGCTCTGGCTCACTCAGGTGGAGGGAAGGGAGGGGTACGGAATGCGGGGCGAGCCTGTGGCAGCAGAGGCTGGCATGACTTTGCCACAGCCTGAGGTGCACCATATGTTCTCCCAGGGAAGTTGTCCCTGCACCAGGGGACCTTAGCAGTGCCAGGCTGCACAGGCTTCTGGGAGGGGAGGTGTGGATAGTGACCTGTGCTTGCACACAGGCTTCTTGGTGGCTGCAGCAGCAGCCTTAGCATTTCATGCCCGTCTCTGGTGTCTGCGCTGATAGCCGCAGCTTGTGCCCATCTCTGGAGCTCATTTAGGCAGTGTTCTGAATCCCCTCTCCTCACGCACCCTGAAACAAGGGTCTCTTGCCTCTTAGGCAGTTCCAGAGTTTTCCCGCCCTCCCTCCCGGCTAGCTGTGGCACACTAGCTCCCTTCAGGCTGTGTTTACGCAGCCAACCCCAGTCCTCTCCCTGGGATCTGACCCCCGAAGCTGGAGCCTCAGCTCCTAGCTCCCACCCGGCCCGGCGGGTGAGCAGGCAAGCCTCTCCGGCTGGTGAGTGCTGGTCGGGACCGATCCTCTGTGTGGGAATCTCTCCACTTTGCCCTCTGCATTCCTGTAGCTGTGCTCTCCTCTGTTGCTCCAAAGTTCTCCCCACCACCACCACCCCCCATCTCTGCCAGTGAAGGGGCTTTCTAGTGTGTGGAAACTTTTCCTCGTTCACAGCTCCCTCCCACTGGTGCAGGTCCCATCCCTATTCTTTTGTCTCTGTTTTTTGCTTTTTTCTTTTGCCCTACCCAGGTATGTGGGGAGTTTCTTGCCTTTTGGGAAATCTGAGGTCTTCTGCCAGCATTCAGTAGGTGTTCTGTAGGAGTTGTTCCACATGTAGATGTATTTCTGAAGTATTTGTGGGGAGGAAGGTCATCTCCACATCTTGCTCTTCCACTTTCTTGAAGGTCTCCCCTGAGTTTTTAATTTTTTTAATTTGAATAAATTTGAATTTAAACTTAATAGCCACATGTGGCTAGTGGTTACCATTTTCAAAAAAGGATCAGAGATTGGGTTAAATCTGAGGTAACCCAATGATGTACCTTGTATGCAATATTTCAGAATTAACTCAACATGAGGTATTTATTTGACTCTATGTATTTATATTTATGAGTCTCACATATGGAAGTATTGACCGGCCTCAATGCCAATTGCTCCCCCATAGTAAATACTTTCCATCCAACTGTTTGTTTTAAAAATTAAGAATTGCTTCCAAAGAAATTAAGTGACCTGCTCTGGATCCCACAGCTGGTGAAGTTACCTAGACCATGCATAAATTGCCAATGGCACCTGGGCGTAAAATGTATATGTGCTTTTGCTCTGCAAGCTACACTAGATTTTTATGAGAAATAAATGAGTTATAGCAAATAAAAGATGTTTTCTTGTAGTCCACCATTCTTAAGCTCATAGGAAAACTGAAAGAAAAATTCTCATACTGGGGACTTGTGATGCTGCCATAGACTGGCACCTGGGCATATAAAGAGCTCTGAATTCCCTTTATTACAATGGCAGAGTTTAGTAGTTGTGATAGAGACTGTCTGGCCTGAAAAGCCTAAAACATTTACGCCTGGCCCTTTAAGAAAATGTTTGCCAACTTATGCCATCAATTATTACAATACTGTATAGTTAGTGTGATAATTGAGCTAACTACCAAGTGTTACGGGTGCATCAGGGAGTTAATAACTAGAGGAGCCAGGGAATGCTTCCCAGAAAACTGGATCTTGAAGGATAAGTAGTTGGAGGATATGGTATGTTATGGGCAAAATTGTGTCCTCCCCATCCCCAAAATTCATATTTTGAAGCGCTAATCCCCAATACTGCAGAATGTGACTCTATTTGGAGATAGTGCCATTAAAGATCTGTTTCAATTAAAATGGGGCCATTAGGGCCCTAATCCAAACAGACAGCTTTCCTAATAAGAAGAGGAGATTTGGACACAGAAGGAGACATGAGGGACAACCATGTGAGGACAAAGCAACGAGAAGGTGGCTGTCTGCAAGGCAAGGAGAGAGACCTCAGAGGAAACCAACCATGCCAACGTCTTGATCTTGAACTTCCAGCCTCCACAACTGTGAGAAAATGAATTTCTGCTGTTCAAGCCACCAATCTGTGGTATTCTGTTATAGCAGCCTTAGCAAATCAATACAGGGTAGAAGAAAATGTTATTTTAGATCAGGGAAATCAACATGCTCAGAGCCTCAGAGAGTGAAAAGCTTTGACATTCTCAGTGAATGGTGAAAATGTGTCTTTGAAGAATTATGAGTGCTGGAGTACAGGAGGTTGTGGGGGTGGGAAGTGAAGATGGAAGAGGGACTCTAAATGCTTAAGCATTCATTTTGTCCCCTGGGCAGATAATGAACTACTAGGATTTGATTTCTAGAATGGTAATTCTAATGGTAGATGAGAGAACAGTGCCAGGAAGACCAGTTAGGAACCTTGAAATTTATGAGAAAGTGATGAGGAAAAGCTGAACAATGGTATTGCCCATGGTGTGCAAAAGGGTGAGTGGATTTAAGAAACATTTCTGGAAAACTCACAGGGGTGGCTGTGAGGAGCCACTGCTCCTGACTCACTGTCTCCAGGAGGGGGTTTTGGGGGAACTTTCCTAGCAGCTGCCAAAACCATTTGTTTGGGGGATACTCCCTGTTTCTCTCCTGCTGGGCACTGGCTGCCAACTTACACTTATTCCTTGGTGGAACAGAAACATGCATCTGCATGAGCTGACAAGCTCAAAGACCAAGCCTTGTGACTTCACCTCTGGGGAATTGTAATTTATGCCAAAGAGTAATTTTGGTCATTTGAAGTAATTTTCTCCTTTTGGCTCTTGGTGCTCCAGCCAGGCATCAGAGCTGTGCCACAGAGGTGGGAGAGACAAGTTCACGACACTGGTCCAAAAGACAGGTAACAGCTCCACGCAATATCAAAGGGGGAAAATCTCCCAGAGATCACCATCTCAATGCCAAGACCCAGCTCCACTCAAAGACCAGCAAGCTACAGTGCTGGACACCCTATGCCATACAACTAGCAAGACAGGAATACAACCCCATCCATTAGGACAGAGGCTGTCTAAAATCATAATAAGGACACAGAGACCCCAAAACACACAACCAGACACGGACCAGCCCAACAGAAAAACAAGATCCAGCCTCATCCATCAGAACACAGGAACTAGTCCCCTCCACGAGGAAGCCTACACAGCCCACAGAAACAACATTAGCCACTGGGGACAGACACCAAAAACAACGGGAACTATGAACCTGCAGGCTGCAGAAAGGAGACCCCAAACACAGTAAGGTAAGCAAAATGAGAAGATAGAGAAACACATAGCAGATGAAGGAGCAAGGCAAAAACCCACCAGACCTAACAAATGAAGAGGAAATAGGCAGTCTACCTGAAAAAGAATTCAGAATAATGATAGTAAAGATGATCCAAAATCTTGGAAATACAATGGAGAAAATACAAGAAACGTTTAACAAGGACCTAGAAGAACTAAAGAGCAAACAAACAATGATAAACAACACAATAAATGAAATTAAAAATTCTCTAGAAGGGATCAAGAGCAGAATAACTGAGGCATAAGAATGGATAAGTGACCTGGAAGATAAAGTAGTGGAAATAACTACTGCAGAGCAGAATAAAGAGAAAAGAATGGAAAGAACTGACGACAGCCTCAGAGACCTCTGGAACAACACTAAATGCATGAACATTCGAATTATAGGGGTCCCAGAAGAAGAAGAGAAGAAGAGGAGGACTGAGAAAATATTTGAAGAGATTAATGTTGAAAACTTCCCTAATATGGGAAAGGAAATAGTTATTCAAGTCCAGGAAGCACAGAGAGTCCCATACATAATAAATCGAAGGAGAAACACACCAAGACACATATTAATCAAACTATTAAAAATTAAATACAAACAAAACATATTAAAAGCACCAAGGGAAGAACAACAAATAACACACAAGGGAATCCCCATAAGGTTAAATGCTGATCTTTCATCAGAAACTCTGCAAGCCAGAAGTGAGTGGCAGGACATATTTAAAGTGATGAAGGAGAAAAACCTACAACCAAGATTACTCTACCCAGAAAGGATCTCATTCATATTTGATGGAGAAATTAAAATCTTTACAGACAAGCAAAAGCCAGGAGAATTCAGCACCACCAAACCAGCTTTACAACAAATGCTAGAGGAACTTCTCTAGGCAGGAAACAGAGAGAAGGAAAAGACCTATAATAATAAACCCAAAACAATTAAGAAAATGGTAATAGAAAAATACATATCGATAATTACCTTAAATGTAAATGGATTAAAAGCTCCACCAAAAGACATAGATTGGCTTCCTAGCTACAAAAACAAGACCCATATATATGCTGTCTACAAGAGACCCACTTCAGACCTAGAGACACATACAGACTGAAACTGAGGGGATGGAAAAAGATATTTCATGCAAATGGAAACCAAAAGAAAGTTGCAGTAGAAATTTTCATATGAGACAAAATAGACTTTAAAACAAAGACTATTACAAGAGACAAAGAAGGACACTACATAATGATCAAGGGATAAATCCAAGAAGAAGAGGTAACAATTGTAAATATTTATGCACCCAACATAGGAGCACCTCAATACATAAGGCAAATACTAACAGCCATAAAAGGGGAAATCGACAGTAACACAATCATAGTAGGGGACTTTAACACCCGACTTTCGTGAATGGACAGATCATCCAAAATGAAAATAAATAAGGAAACACAAGCTTTAAATGATACATTAAACAATATGGACTTAATTCATATTTATAGGACATTCCATCCAAAAGCAACAGAATACACATTCTTCTCAAGTGCTCATGGAACATTCTCCAGAATAGATCATATCTTAGGTCACAAATCAAGCCTTGGTAAATTTAAGAAAATAGAAATCATATCAAGTATCTTTTCTGACCACAACGCTATGAGACTAGATATCTATTACAGGAAAAAATCTGTAGGAAATACAAACATATGGAAGCTAAACAACACACTACTTAATGACCAAGAGATCACTGAAGAAATCAAAGAGGAAATCAGAAAATACCTAGAAACAAATGACAATAAAAATACGACACAAAACTTATGGGATGCAGCAAAAGCAGTTCTAAGAGGGAAGTTTATAGCAATACAATCCTACCTTAAAAAACAAGAAACACTTCAAATAAAGAACCCAACCTTAAACCTAAAGCAATTAGAAAAAGAAGAACAAAAACACCCCAAAGTAAGCAAAAGGAAATGTATCATAAAGATCAGATCAGAAATAAATGAAAAAGCAGTAAAGGAAGTTATAGCAATGATCAATAACAGTTAAAGCTGGTTCCTTGTGAAGATAAACAAAATTGATAAACCATTAGCCAGACTTATCAAGACAAAAAGGGAGACGACTCAAACCAATAGAATTAGAAATGAAAAAGAAGACGTAACAACTGACACTGCAGAAATACAAAGGATCATGAAAGATTACTACAAGGAACTCTATGCCAATAAAATGGACAATCTGGAAGAAATGGACAAATTCTTAGAAATGCACAACCTGCCAAGACTGAATCAGGAAGAAATAGAAAATATGAACAGACCAATCACAAGCAATGAAGTTCAAACTGTGATTAAAAATCTTCCAACAAACAAAAGCCCAGGACCAGATGGCTTCACAGGCGAATTCCTTCAAACATTTATAGAAGAGCTAACAACTCTCCTTCTCAAACCCTTCCAAAATACAGCAGAGGAAGGAACACTCCCAAACTCATTCTATGAGGCCACCATCACTCTGATACCAAATCCAGAAAAAGACATCACAAAGAAAGAAAACTACGCGCCAATATCACTGATGAACATAGATGCAAAAATCCTCAACAAAATAATAGCAAACAGAATCCAACAGCACATTAAAAGGATCATACACTATGATCAAGTTGGCTTTATCCCAGGAAGGCAAGGATTCTTCAATATACGCAAATCAATCAACGTGATACACCATATTAACAAATTGAAGGAGAAAAACCCAATGATCGTCTCAATAGATGCAGAGAAAGCTTTGGACAAAATTCAACACCCATTTATGATAAAAACCCTCCAGAAAGTAGGCAGAGGGAACTTTCCTGAACATAATAAAGGCCATATATGACAAACCCACAGCCAATAACGTCCTCAATGGTGAAAATTTTGAAAAATTTTTTCAATTGAAACCTCAAAAATTTCCACTAAGATCAGGAACAAGACAAGGTTACCCACTCTCACCACTATTATTCAACGAAGTTTTGGAAGTTTCAGCCACAGCAATCAGAGAAGAAAAAGAAATAAAATGAATCCAAATTGGAAAAGAAGAAGTAAAGTTGTCACTGTTTGCAGATGACACGATACTATACATAGAGAATCATAAAGATGCTATCAGAAAACTACTAGAGCTAATCAATGAATTTGGTAAAGTAGCAGGATATAAAATTAATGCACAGAAATCTCTACCATTCCTATACACTAATGATGAAAAATCTGAAAGTGATATTAAGGAAACCCTCCCATTTGCCATTGCAACAAAAAAAATAAAATATCTAGGAATAAACCTACCTAAGGAGACAAAAGAACTGTATGCAGAAAATTATAAGACACTGATGAAAGAAATTAAAGATGATACACATAGATGGAGAGATACACCATGTTCTTCGATTGAAAGAATCAACATTGTGAAAATGACTCTATTACCCAAAGCAATCGACAGATTCAGTGCAGTCCCCATCAAACTACCACTGGCATTTTTCACAGAACTAGAACAAAAAATTTCACAATTTGTATGGAAACACAAAAGACCCCGAATAGCCAAAGCAATATTGAGAACAAAAAACGGACCTGGAGGAATCAGGCTCTCTGACTTCAGACTATACTACTAAGCTACAGTAATCAAGACAGTATAGTACAGGCACAGAAACAGAAATATAGATCAACGGAATAGTATAGAAAGCCCAGAGATAAACCCATGCACATATGGTCACCTTATCTCTGATAAAGGAGGCAAGAATATACAGTGGAGAAAAGACAGCCTCTTCAATAAGTGGTGCTGGGAAAACTGGACAGCTACATGTAAAAGTATGAGATTAGATCACTCCCTAACACCATACACAAAAATAAACTCAAAATGGATTAAAGACCTAAATGTAAGGTCACACACCATCAAACTGTTAGAGGAAAACATAGGCAGAACACTCTATGACATAAATCACAGCAAGATCCTTTTTGAACCACCTCCTAGAGAAATGGAAATCAAAACAAAAATTTAAAAATGGCACCTAACGAAACTGAAAAGCTTTTGCACAGCAAAGGAAACCATAAACAAGAGAAAAAGACAACGCTCAGAATGGGAGAAAGTATTTGCAAATGAAGCAACTGACAAAGGATTAATCTCCAAAATTTTCAAGAAGCTCATGCAGCTCAACATTAGCAAAGCAAACAACACAATCCAAAAATCGGCAGAAGACCTAAATAGACATTTCTCCAAAGAAGATGTACAGATTGCCAACAGACACATGAAAGAATGCTCAACATCATTAATCATTAGAGAAATGTAAATCAAAACTACAATGAAGGGCTGGGAACCGGGAAGATGGCGGAAGAGTAAGTCACGGAGATCACCTTCCTCCCCACAGATACACCAGAAATACATATACACGTGGAACAACTCCTACAAAACACCTACTGAACGCTGGCAGAAGACCTCAGACCTCCCAAAAGGAAAGAAACTCCTGACGTATCTCGGTAGGGTAAAAGAAAAAAGAATAAACAGAGACAAAAGAATAGGGACGGGACCTGCACCAGTGGGAGGGAGCTGTGAACGAGGAAAAGTTTCCACACATTAGTAGGCCCCTTCACGGGTGGAGACTGTGGGTGGCAGAGGAGGGAAGCTTTGGAGCCGCGGAGGAGAGCACAGCAACAGGGGTGCAGAGGGCAAAGCAGAGAGATTCCCGCACAGAGGATGTGTGCCGACCGGCACTCACCAGCTCGAGAGGCTCGTCTGCTCACCCGCCAGGGCAGGTGGGGGCTGGGAACTGAGGCTCGGGCTTCGATCGGAGCGCAGGGAGAGGACTGGGGTTGGCGGCGTGAACACACACTGCAGGGGGTTAGTGCACCACGGCTAGCCGGGAGGGAGTCCAGAAAAGTCTTGACCTGCTGAAGAGGCGAGAGACTTTTTCTTCCCTCTTTGTTTCCTGGTGCGCAAGGAGGATTAAGAGCACCGCTTAAAGGAGCTCCAGAGGGGGCGCTAGCCACGGCTAACAGCGCGGACTCCAGAGATGGGCATGAGACGCTAAGGCTGCTGCTTCCACCACCAAGAAGCCTGTGTGCGAGCACAGGTCACTATCCACAACTCCCTTCTGAGGAGCCTGTGTAGCCCGCCACTGCCAGGGTCTTGGGATCCAGGGACAACTTCCCCGGGAGAATGCACGGCACGCCGCAGGGTGGTGGAACGTCCCTCCAGCCTCTGCCACCGCAGGCTCGCCCCACATCCGCACCCCTCCCTCCCGGCCTGAGTGAGCCAGAGTCCCCGAAGCAGCTGCACCTTTAACCCTGTCCTATCTGAGTGAACAACAGACGCCCTCCGGCGACCTACACGCATAGGCAGGGCCAAATCCAAAGCTGAGCCCCGGGAGCTGTGCGAACAAAGAAGAGAAAGGGAAATATCTCCCAGCAGCCTCAGAAGCAGTGAATTAAAGCTCCACAATCAACTTGATGTACCTGCATCTCTGGAATACATGAATAGACAACAAATCATCCCAAATGGAAGAGGTGCACTTTGAGAGCAAGATTTATTATTTTTTTTCCCCTTTTCCTGTTTTTGTGAGTGTATGTGTATGCTTCTGTGTGAAATTTTGTCTGTATAGCTTTGCTGTCACCATTTGTCCTAGGGTTCTAACCGTCCATTTTTTTAAAGTCTTTTCTTAATAATTATATTTTATTTTAATAAATTTATTTTATTTTATCTTACTTTATTTTATTTTACCCTCTTTCCTCTTTCTTTCTTTCTTCCTCCTTCCGTCCTCCCTTCTTTCCCTCCCACCCTCCCTCCTTCCATTCTTCCTTCCTTCCTTCCTTTCTTTCTTTCTTTCTTTCCTTTTTCTTTCTTTCTTTCTTTCTTTCAATTTTTCTCCCTTTTATTCTGAGCCGTGTGGATGAGAGGCTCTAGGTGCTGCAGCCAGGAGTCAGTGCTGAGCCTCAGAGGTGAGAGAGACAACTTCAGGACACTAGTCTACAAGACACCTCCCAGATCCACAAAATATCAAACGGCGAAAATCTCCCAGAGATCTCCAACTGAACACCAGCACCCAGCTTCATTAAACGACGAGCAATCTACACTGCTGGACACCCTATGCCAAACAACTAGCAAGACAAGAACAAAACCACACCCATTAGCAGAGAGGCTACCTAAAATCATAGTAAGTCCACAGATACCCCAAAAGACACCACCAAATGTGGACCTGCCGATTAGAAAGACAAGATCCAGGCTCATCCATCAGAACACGGGCACTAGTCCACTTCACCAGAAAGCCTACACAACCCACTTAACCAACTTTAGCCACTGGGGACAGACACAAAAAACAACGGGAACTACGAACCTGCAGCCTGCAAAAAGGAGACCCCAAACACCGTAAGATAAGCAAATTGAGAAGACAGAAAAACACACAGCAGATGAAGGAGCACAATAAAAACCCACCAGACCAAACAAATGAAGAGGAAATAGGCAGTCTACCTGAAAAAGAATTCAGAATAATGATAGTAAAGATGATCCAAAATCTTGGAAACAGAAGAGACAAAATGCAAGAAACATTTAACAAGCACCTAGTAGAACTAAAGATGAAACAAGCAACGATGAACAACACAATAAATAAAACTGAAAATACTCTAGGTGGGATCAATAGCAGAATAACCGAGGCAGAAGAACGGATAAGTGACCTGGAGATAAAATAGTGGAAATAACTACTGCAGAGCTAAATAAAGAAAGAGGATGAAAAGAATTGAGGACAGCCTCAGAGACCTCTGGGACAACATTAAACGCACCAACATTCGAAATATAGGGGTTCCAGAAGAAGAAGAGAAAAAGAAAGGGACTGAGACAATATTTGAAGAGATTATAGTTGAAAACTCCCCTAATATGGGAAAGGAAATAGTTAATCGAGTCCAGGAAGCACCAAAAGTCCCATACAGGATAAATCCAAGGAGAAACATGCCAAGACACATATTAATCAAACTGTCAAAAATTAACTACAAAGAAAACATATTAAAAGCAGCAAGGGGAAAATAACACACAAGGGAATCCCCATAAGGTTAACAGCTGATCTTTCAGCAGAAACTCTGCAAGCCAGAAGGGACTGGCAGGACATATTGAAAGTGATGAAGGAGAAAAACCTACAACCAGGATTATTCTACCCAGCAAGGATCTCATTCAGATTTGATGGAGAAATTAAAACCTTTACAGACAAGCAAAATCTGAGAAAGTTCAGCACCACCAAACCAGCTTTACAACAAATGCTAAAGGACCTTCTCTAGGCAAGAAACACAAGAAAAGGAAAAGACCTATAATAAAAAACACAAAACAATTAAGAAAATGGGTATAGGAACATACATATCGATAATTACCTTAAATGTAAATGAATTAAATGCTGCCACCAAAAGACACAGACTGGCTGAATAGATACAAAAACAAGACCCATATACATGCTGTCTACAAGAGACCCACTTCAGACCTAGAGACACATACAGACTGAAACTGAGGGGATGGAAAAAGATATTTCATGCAAATGGAAACCAAAAGAAAGCTGGAGCAACAATTCTCATATCAGACAAAATAGATTTCAAAATAAAGACTATTACAAGAGACAAAGAAGGACAATAAATAATGATCAAGCGATTGATCCAAGAAGTAGATATAACAATTGTAAATATTTATGCACCCAACATAGGAGCACCTCAATACATAAGGCAAATACTAACAGCCATAAAAGGGGAAATCGACAGTAACACATTCATAGTAGGGGACTTTAACACCCCACTTTCACCAATGGACAGATCATACAAAATGAAAATAAATAAGGAAACACAAGCTTTAAATGATACATTAAACAAGATGGACTTAATTGGTATTTATAGAACATTCCATCCAAAAACAACAGAATACACATTTTTCTCAAGTGCTCATGGGACATTCTCCACGATACATCATATCTTGGGTCACAAATCAAGCCTTGGTAAATTTAAGAAAATTGAAATTGTATCAAGTATCCTTTCCGACAACAGCACTATGAGACTACATATAAATTACAGGAAAAGACCTGTAAAAAATACGAACACATGGAGGCTAAACAATACACTACTTAATAACGAACTGATCACTGAAGAAATCAAAGAGGAAATTAAAAAATACCTAGAAACAAATGAAAATGGAGACACGACAACCCAAAACCTATGGGTTGCAGCAAAAGCAGTTCTAAGAGGGAAGTTTATAGCAATACAATCCTACCATAAGAAACAGGAAACATCTCGAATAAACAACCTAAACTTGCACCTAAAGCAATTAGAGAAAGAAGAAGAAAAAACCCCAAAGTTAGCAGAAGGAAAGAAATCATAAACATCAGATCAGAAATAAATGAAAAAGAAATGAAGGAAACAATAGCAAAGATCAATAAAACTAAAATCTGGTTCTTTGAGAAGATAAACAAAATTGATAAAACATTAGCCAGACTCATCAAGACAAAAAGGGAGAAGACTCAAATCAATAGAATTAGAAATGAAAAAGGAGAAGTAACAACTGACACTGCAGAAATAAAAAGATCATGAGAGATTACTACAAGCAACTCTATGCCAATAAAATGGACAACCTGGAAGAAATGGACAAATTCTTGAAACGCACAACCTACCAAGACTGAATCTGGAAGAAATACAAAATATGAACAGACCAATCACAAGCACTGAAATTGAAACTGTGATTAAAAATCTTCCAACAAACAAAAGCTCAGGACCAGATGGCTTCACAGCCGAATTCCATCAAACATTTAGAGAAGAGCTAACACCTATCCTTGTCAAACACTTCCAAAATATAGCAGAGGGAGGAACACTCACATACTCATTCTAAAAGGCCGCCATCACCCTGATACCAAAACCAGACAAAGATGTCACAAAAAAAGAAAACTACAGGCCAATATCACTGATGAACATAGATGCAAAAATCCTCAACAACATACTAGCAAACGGAATCCAACAGCACATTAAAAGGATCATACACTATGATCAAGTGCGGTTTATACCAGGAATGCAAGGATTTTTCAATATACGCAAATCAATCAACGTGATATACAATATTAACAAATTGAAGGAGAAAAACCATATGATCATCTCAATAGATGCAGAGAAAGCTTTTGACAAAATTCAACACCCATTTATGATAAAAACCCTTCAGAAAGTAGGCATAGAGGGAACTTTCCTCAACATAATAAAGGACATATATGACAAACCCACAGCCAACATCGTGCTCAATGGTGAAAAACTGAAAGCATTTCCACTAAGATCAGGAACAAGACAAGGTTGCCCACTCTCACCACTATTATTCGACATAGTTTTGGAGGTTTTAGCCATAGCAATCAGAGACAAAAAGGAATCCAAATCAGAAAAGTAGAAGTAAAGCTGTCACTGTTTGCAAATGATATGATACAATAGATAGAGAATCTTAAAGATGCTACCAGAAAACTACTAGAACTAATCAATGAATTTGGTGAAGTAGCAGGATACAGAATAAATGCACAGAAATCTCTGGCATTCCTATACACTAATGATGAAAAATCTGACAGTGAAATCAAGAAAACACTCCCATTTACCGCTGCAACAAAAAGAATAAAGTATCTAGGAATAAACCTACCGAAGGAGACAAAAGACCTGTATGCAGAAAATTATAAGACACTGATTAAAGAAATTAAAGATGATACAAATAGATGGAGAGATATACCATGTTGTTAGACTGGAAGAATCAACATTGTGAAAAGGACCCTACTACCCAAAGCGATCTACAGATTCAATGCAATCCCTATCAAACTACCACTGGCATTCTTCACAGAACTAGAACAAAAAATTTCACAATTTGTATAGAAACACAAAAGACCCCGAATAGCCAAAGCAATATTGAGAACGAAAAATGAAGCTGAAGGAATCAGGCTCCCAGACGTCAGACAATACTACAAAGCTACAGTAATGAAGAGAGTATGGTACTGCCACAAACACAGAAAGATAGAACAATGGAACAGGATAGAAAGCCCAGAGATAAACCCACACACATATGGTCACCTTATCTTTGATAAAGGTGACAAGAATATACAGTGGAGAAAAGACAGCCTCTTCAATAAATGGTGCTGGGAAAACTGGACAGGTACATGTAAAAGTATGAGATTAGATCACTCCCTAACACCATACACAAAAATAAACTCAAAACACTCTATGACATAAATCACAGCAAGATCCTTTCTGACCCACCTCCTAGAGTAATGGAAATAAAAACAAAAATAAAGAAATGGGACCTAATGAAACTTCAAAGCTTTTGCACAGCAAAGGAAACCATAAACAAGACCAAAAGACAACCCTCAGAATGGGAGAAAATATTTGCAAATGAAGCAACTGACAAAGGATTAATCTCCAAAATTTACAAGCAGCTCATGCAGCTCAATAACAAAAAAACAAACAACCCAATCCAAAAATGGGCAGACGACCTAAATAGACATTTCTGCAAAGAAGATATACAGAATGCCAACAAACACATGAAAGAATGCTCAACATCATTAATCATTAGAGAAATGCAAATCAAAATTACAATGAGATATCATCTCACACCAGTCAGAATGGCCATCATCAAAAAATCTAGAAACAATAAATGCTGGAGAGGGTGTGGAGAAAAGGGAATACTCTTGCACTGCTGGTGGGAATGTGAATTGGTTCAGCCACTATGGAGAACAGTATGGAGGTTCCTTAAAAAACTACAAATAGAATTACCATATGACCCAGCAATCCCACTACTGGGCATATACCCTGAGAAAACCATAATTCAAAAAGAGACATGTACCACAATGTTCACTGCAGCTCTATTTACAATAGCCCGGAGATGGAAACAGCCTAAGTGCCCATCATTGGGTGAATGGATAAAGAAGATGTGGCACATATATACAATGGAATATTACTCAGCCTTAAAAAGAAACGAAATTGAGCTATTTGTAATGAGATGGATAGACCTAGAGTCTGTCATACAGAGTGAAGTAAGTCAGAAAGAAAAAGACAAATACCGTATGCTAACACATATATATGGAATTTAAGAAAAATAAAATGTCATGAAGAACCTAGGGGTAAGACAGGAATAAAGACGCAGACCTACTGGAGAACGGACTTGAGGATATGGGGAGGGGGAAGGGTGAGCTTTGACAGGGCGAGAGAGAGGCATGGACATATATACACTAACAAACATAAGGTAGATAGCTAGTGGGAAGCAGCAGCATGGCACATGGGATATTAGCTCGGTGCTTTGTGACAGCCTGGAGGGGTGGGATAGGGAGAGTGGGAGGGAGGGAGACGCAAGAGGGAAGACATATGGGAACATATGTATATGTATGGCTGATTCACTTTGTTATAAAGCAGAAACTAACACACCATTGTAAAGCAATTATACCCCAATAAAGATGTTTAAAAAAAAATAAAAAATTTTAAAATAGTGAGGAAAAAACCTAAAAATATCTATAACCAGTAGAGATACTAATTTATCTAATGAAAATAAATTTTGAAATCTAAATAAAGATAATACATCCATAAAAAAAAAAGTATGAGATTAGATCACTCCCTAACACCATACACAAAAATAAGCTCAAAATGGATTAAAGACCTAAATGTAAGGCCAGAAACTATCAGTCTTAGAGGAAAACATAGGCAGAAGACTCTATGACATAAACCACAGCAAGATCCTTTTTGACCCACCTCCCAGAGAAATGGAGATAAAAACAAAAATAAAGAAATGGGACCTAATGAAACTTCAAAGCTTTTGCACAGCAAAGGAAACCATAAACAAGACCAAAAGACAATCCTCAGAATGTAAGAAAATATTTGCAAATGAAGCAACAGACAAAGAATTAATCCCCAAAATTTATAAGCAACTCATGCAGTTCAATAACAAATAAACAAACAACCCAATCCAAAAATGGGCAGAAGACCTAAATAGACATTTCTCCAAAGAAGATATACAGACTGCCAACAAACACATGAAAGAATGCTCAACATCATTAATCATTTGAGAAATGCAAAACAAAACTACAATGAGATATCATCTCACACCAGTCAGAATGGCCATCATCAAAAAATCTAGAAACAATAAATGCTGGAGAGGGTGTGGAGAAAAGGGAACACTTGCACTGCTTGTGGGAATGTGAATTGGTACAGCCACTATGGAGTACAGTATGGAGGTTGCTTTCAAAACTACAAATAGAACTACCATATGACCCAGCAACCCCACTATTGGGCATATACCCTGAGAAAACCATAATTCAAAAAGAGTCATGTACCAAAATGTTCATTGCAGTTCTATTTACAATAGCCCAGAGATGGAAACAACCTAAGTGCCCATCATCGGATGAATGGATAAAGAAGATGTGGCACATATATACAATGGAATATTACTCAGCCATAAAAAAAAAACGAAGTTGAGGGCTTCGCTGGTGGCGCAGTGGTTGAGAGTCCGCCCGCTGATGCAGGGGACACGGGTTCGTGCCCCGGTCCTGGAGGAGCCTACATGCCGCTGAGCGGCTGGCCCGTGAGCCATGGCCGCTGAGCCTGCGCGTCCGGAGCCTGTGCTCTGCAACGGGAGAGGCCACAACAGTGAGAGGCCCGCATATCAGAAACAAAACAAAACAAAACATATTGAGCTATTTGTAATGAGGTGGATGGACCTAGAGTCTGTCATACAGAGTGAAGTAAGTCAGAAAGAGAAAGACAAATACCTTATGCTAACACATATATATGGAATTTAAGGGGGAAAAAATGTCATGAAGCACCTAGGGGTAAGACAGGAATAAAGACACAGACCTACTAGAGAATGGACTTGAGGATATGGGGAGGGGGAAGGGCGAGCTGTGACAAAGCGAGAGAGTGGCATGGACATATATACGCTACCAAACGTAAAATAGATAGCTACTGGGAAGCAGCCGCATAGCACAGGGAGATCAGCTCGGTGCTTTGTGACCACCTAGAGGGGTGGGATAGGGAGGGTGGGAGGGAGGGAGATGCAAGAGGGAAGAGATATGGGAACATATGTATATGTATAACATGATTCACTTTGTTATAAAGCAGAAACTAGCACACCATTGTAAAGCAATTATACTCCAATAACGAGGTAAAAAAAAACTACAATGAGATATCATCTCACACCTGTCAGAATGGCCATCATCAAAAAATCTAGGAACAATAAATGCTGGAGAGGGTGTGGAGAAAAGGGAACACTCTTGCACTGTTGGTGGGAATGTAAATTGATACAGATGCTATGGAGAACAGTATAGACGTTCCTTAAGAAACTAAAAATAGAACTACCATACGAGCTAGCAATCCCACTACTGGGCATATACCCTGAGAAAACCATAACTGAAAAAGAGTCATGTACCAAAATGTTCATTGCAGCTCTATTTACAATAGCCGGGACATGGAAGCAACCGAAGTGTCCATCAACAGATGAATGGATAAAGAAGATGTGGCACATATGTACAATGGAATATTACTCATCCATAAAAGGGAATGAAACTGAGTTATTTGTAGCGAGGTGGATGGACCTAGAGATCATCATACAGACTGAAGTAAGTCAGAAAGAGAAAAACAAATACTGTATGCTAACACATATGTATGGAATCTAAAAAAAAAAAAAATTGGTCATGAAGAACCTAGGGGCCAGATGGGAATAAAGATGCAGACCTACTAGGGAATGGACTTGAGGATATGGGGAGGGGGAAGGGTAAACTGGGACAAAGTGAGAGAGTGGCATGTACATATATACACTACTAAACGTAAAATAGATAGCTAGTGGGCAGCAGCTGCATAGCACAGGGAGATCAGCTCGGTGCTTTGTGACCACCTAGAGGGGTCGGATAGGGAGGGTGGGAGGGAGGGAGATGCAAGAGGGGAAAAATATGGGGACATATGTATATGTATAACTGATTCACTTTGTTATAAAGCAGAAACTAACACACAATTGTAAAGCAATTGAAGTCCAATAATGATGCTAAAAAAAAAAAGAACCTAGGCGTAGGACAGGAATAAAGACGCAGCCATAGAGAATGGAGTTGAGGATACAGGGAGGGTGAAGGGTAAGCTGGGACCAAGTGAGAGAGTGGCATGCACATATATACACTACCAAATATAAAATAGGTATCTAGTGGCTAGCAGCCGCATAGCACAGGTAGATCAGCTCAGTGCTTTGTGACCACCTAGAGGGGTGGGATAGGGATGGTGGGAGGGAGACACAAGAGGGAAGAGATGGGGAAGTATGTATATGTATAGCTGTTTCACTTTGTTATACAGCAGAAACTAACACACCGTTGTAAAGAAATTATACTCCAATAAAGATGTTAAAAAATTTTTAATTAAAAAAAAGCAAATGATAAGAACAGCCTATTCTATGTTAAAGAAAAGTACAGTTAAGATTATTAGGTAATAGAGTCTTAATAAATGAAGTGTCTTTCCATTAAAAAAATAAGAAGGAGAGACATTTCTGAGGGAAAACATGAAAACGATTTTGTTGGCCAGTTGAATGTGGAGGAAATGTACAGTAAAACTCCAGCCTCAGCAAAACAAAATCTCCACTAGTTGAATCTGGTTCTTTACCCAACTGTATGCTCATTTCTAGCCCAGGAATAACAGGAAACACTATTTTAAAGGGTCAAATAAACTGTGCTTCTTCAGATTCAAGATGGATAAGAAAACACCAAATGACTTAATTTGAAAGAATTTTTGGATAGAAAATATCAGGTCATTTATAAATTACAGCAGTAAAAGAAATAGATGAAATGGATAGTTAAAACTACACAGAACAATGAAAGACACTTTATCAATACCAGTATTTGGAAGTGTTGGAATGATGGATGTATGGGCTTTACCAAGCAAACAGAGATGGCAGCCTTAAAAATGAGCTCTGCTTTTGTGAGGCTGGGTTAGAAATTTATTACTTTAATATAAATTTTCAATTGATGCCAGAGTTTTAAATAATAACAGCATCATTGCACAAAATGTGGGTGCTTTTGTCCTGCAGTAAAACATCTGTTCTTAGTAATGTGATGTTATTTGAAATTGATATCCTAATTATGCAGATGTTCATTCCTGAATGAAATATAGCCAAAGGAGAAGCAGCCCAGCCAGACCTAATGCCTGGATATACCCTCCTTTTCAGAGGCCTTATTTGGAGGTCTTGAGCTGCACTGGAATCTAAATAGCAAAATTTCAGTTGTTTAAAATAAGAAAAATTTCTTTGTTGCTCATACTACATGTCCATTGTGAGTTGTCAATCAGGGATTCAGGCTAATGGAGAAGCCCTCATCTTAGAAGTTGCCAGTTGTCATGTTAGAAGGAAAAGGAAGTGAGGCAACACGCACCCTGACTCAAAGTTTCTACACCAAGAAATCATTGCCAGAGCAGGTCACTTAACTTCCAGTAAGTGGAAAATAAAATACTACCTTGTGCTCAGAGGAGAGGGTGCTGGAACATCTATGAAATAAAACATCTGTGAAAAGTCTTAATGGATACCTAGTGCAGAATATGTCTCAAGTCTTCAAAGCATGACCACTGACCCCTACTTTGTATTTTTCTGAAAGATAGAGCTCACGAACTTTCTGCAAAGAGTCCATTTTATCATTTCAATGAAATTCAAAAAAGTATGCAAGAAAGTCCATTTGTATCAATCTTTTATAGTCTTGAAGAAATTAATAATTCTCAAAGAGTATTCTAATATTAATAGCGAACATTAACTGAATGCTGACTACATGCCAGGCACATGTTCTAAGCACTCTGCACGTATAACTAATTTTATAGTCATAACAACCTATGAAAAGGTCACAATTATTGCTCCCACTTTACAGGTAAATAATCTGAGGCATAGGGAGATTATGTAGTTTTTCCAAGGCCATACAGCTAGTAAGTGGCAAAGAAAAATACCAAACCAAGCAAATTACCCCCAGAACTAGACTGCTTAATCACTTATTATTTACACAATTAACAAATAACAACAAATAAAACTAAATACACATTCAATTGAAGGAACATTTCAGTAGCTGGGGGAACTAAGCCATATTATAATGATTTTATATTTCATTTTCATTGCATTCCAATACTCCATCAACATTCAAATATTTACATATTTTTAATAAACTAGATATTATGACTGAATTATTACATTATCTTTATCCATGTCATAAGTAGGAACTATATATTTTTAAAACATCCATGTTTTTCTCAAGGAACCATTTAATATTGCCAGCACCAAAAACGATTTGGCATTTTATGTGAAATTTTCCTTAAATTGATGCTAAGGGGTCAGTGTAATGAATAATTATTACTTCAACTACATGGAGCCACCTCTAACGCTCCCCTGCTTTGTTCTGAAAATAGCCTCTTCTCCCTCTTCTTCCCTGTTTTATCAACATAGTAACCTCTGGACCAAACATCTTGTACAAAATGTACCGTGGCCATAGTTAGCTGGTCCAGGAGAAGATATCTGGGCCAATCACCTTCCAGAACCTGTCCTAGCAAGCAGATTGGTTCCAGAGTGAGCATTTGATCCAAGCTGGGCCATTCCAAGTCCTTTGCCAGGATTTTGTAACTGAAATGAGGAGAGTCCATCTCTTCCCAGGTGACTGAAGCTTTAAATGAAAAGGTCAGGTAGGTCCTGTTAACCGCCATGTTTTCTTCCCATGCAAGCACAGCAAGCCTGCTGAAGGAGTGAGGAAGAGGGAAATGAGGTAGAAAAATAAAGACATCAACATGAAAAATGTGAAGAGAGAGGCCTGCCCTTGAGATCTGTGAGACACCACAACATACTTGCTTCAACAACTATCACTTGGCTTTCTGTCATTTGCAACCAAAATAGTTTTAATTACTACAATCAACTTCTGAAATTCTTTATTCAACTGGTATATTGTTGAAAGATAGCAAAAGGGAACATGTGCAATCATGGCTGCTTATGATTCACCAAAGCAAAAAATTATCAAACTTGAACAGAAGATTAAAGAGGGACTTCCCTGGTGGTGCAGTGGTTAAGAATCCTCCTCCCAATGCAAGGGACATGGGTTCAAGCCCTGGTCCGGGAAGATTCCACATGCCAAGGAACAACCAAGCCCACACACCACAGCTACTGAGCCTGCACTCTAGAGCCCACGTGCCACAACTGCTGAAGCCCGCGTGCCTAGAGCCCGTGCTCCGCAACAAAGAGAAGCCACTGCAATGAGAAACCCATGCACCACAACAAAGAGTAGCCCCCGCTCGCCACAACTAGAGAAAGCCCCCACACAGCAATGAAGACCCAACACAGCCCAATATAAATAAAATAAAATAAATAAATTTATTTAAAAAAAAGATTAAAGAGATTCCACAATTACTAATTACCCACATAATGCAACCACAAGAAAGGGGGTGAGTCCAGGTTTTCTCTTACTTTTGCCTGTCCTAGCAAAGGAAAAAGAAACCAGAACCACATGATATCTACCAGTTACTCAGAAATGAGCAATAATAGGACAAAAATCACTTGAAGCATGCTATCTAGTGACTAGAACCCCAGCCTCAGCAACCCTAGAAGACAGCAAATTTTTAGGGATCCCCTCCCCCAAAACTCTCTTATAACATACCTGTTCCTTTGAGATTTTGATGGGATTCTATTTTCCTATTCCATTGGGCTGGTCCAATGTGTGTTCTTTCAAACACCACTGAGCAATTCTCAGCAGACACTGACTGGGTGTCCTACAATTTAACTCAATTCTGACACTATCTACCTGGACATAGTGTCAGATCCCACAGGTTAAGGGCTTAGTCCTCTGAGACTGCACCTCCCTCCCCTAACCTCAGATGCCAATGGCAAGTCCAGGCTGTCACCTGGGCCTCTGGCCCACTAGATAAGAGGTTTCCATCACCCCCTCTTTGGGTTCAAGTAATTTGATCGATCAGTTCATAGGACTCAGAAATTTACTTATTTTACCAGTTTATTATAAAGGATATTGTAAAGGATACAGATGAACAGCCAGATGAAGAATATAGGCAAAGTACATGGGAAGGGGTTCAGGGCTTCCATGCTCTTTCTTGGGGGCACCACTATTCCAGCACTTCCATGCGTTTACCAATCAGGAAGCTCTCTGAACCCCATCCTTTAGGGGTTTTATGGGGACTTCATTACATAGGCATGGTTGGTTAAATCATTGGCCATTGGTGATTGAATTCAATATCCAGTCCCCCTCCCCTCCCCAGAGGTGAGGATATGGGGGTGGGTAGTGGGACTGAAAGTTCCAGCCCTCTAATCACAAGATTGTTTCCCCTGGCAACCAGCCCCCATCCTTAGGTCACCTACGGGTTTTCCAAATGTCACATCATTAACATAACATAACTTTCTCTCTCTTCACTTAGTAAATTCCAAGGGTTTTAGGAGCTCCATGCTAGGAATGGGATGAAGGCCAAATATATATTTATTATAAATCACAATATCACAGCAGAGAAACAATTTCCTTCTCAAGACATTGATTATGTAAATGGTTATCAGGATTCCCCCTCCACAGTCATGAGGCTCTAGAATTTGGAATGGGCCTAGCTTTACTTAAGAAGGTGTTCTTCTAACCCCCTTTCCTTTTAACCCCTTAAACATCCTTCTATTAGCTATTTTGATAATGAATCCATTAGGAACTTCCAATTAAACAGGTTTCCAGTTTTAAATAAAAGAAAATCATATTCTCTATCACCAGTACCAATTCAGTCAATCCTTATTATTCCTATTAATAGGAATAAAATGTGTGTTATCCCAAGCAGCAGATAATTCCAATTTAACTTTTACAGTTAAGTGTGTTATCTGTTTTGTAGATTCTCTAAGATCTCTTCCCTACGATTATACTACAGGAGCTTAAGTTATAAAAGAAGTATCAAGTTGGAAGGAACTTGAAGCCAGGAATAGAAAAGGAAATATGAGTTTTGACTATTAGTAAATGGGGGGGATGGGTACATCTTAATTTTAAATATAAAAGATTTTTGGATAACCCACTTATCTATCTCTTTGTGTGGAAAACCAAATAACTAATACAGCTGGCTTTGGAATGCAGTTTCACACTCTGGCATATGCATGCACACATACACATTCACCAAACTCTCAAATGCTTCTTCTCTATACGTTTGACTCTCTATTAGTAGGCTTTAATGAGAAAATACTAGCTCCTATTTTATAAAGAAGATATTATCTTAGCCTTGTTTCCCCCCCAAAGCAGAACCTGAGGCAAAAACTTCCTTGTAGGTAGGTTATTTTGGAATATGGTTCCTAGGGAACAAGACTGCAGGACAGGAGAAGCAAAACAGAAAGAAAGCAAAGTCTTCTGTTATTGACTTGGCCTTTACTATGAGCAGCCAGTACTTGATCCACCATGACCTTCCAAGGAGCCTTATTTCAGAAGCATCCTGGGGATAAAAGATGAAGCAGATGGATATATCTGCTCTTCTCTCCCATTGGTCAAGGGTGGCTCAAGTAAGAGTTTATTCCTCTGAATTTTGGGGTTGTATATTTGTATGTACAGAGCAGTATCCCATGATGTGGTATCAGAGAAGTCATAGGGCAAGAAACTAGAGGTGCTTGACCATGGCATGAGCCCAGAAGCCCAGCATGAAACAGATTAAAGTCTACAGGAACTAGCTGCGATAGAAGTAGCTCAAGTAAGAAGTAGACCTGACGAATTTTTTAAGTAATGCACAAAGCTGTCCAACAAAAATAAGGTCATAGGATTTGAAACCAAGAGGCAACTTTCAGAAATGCATCTTTTGTCAAAATGCTATACATCTGCTCATGAACATGCTCCCAACATCTTGTGTCAACTAAAGAGGAAAGGAGAGTTTCCTCTGTATGGTCCCTGTCACCAGAGAGAAATGTAGTGATTTTATCTTAGCACAAACTTTCAGCAAGGAAGACAGATGGCATATTCCTGAAGCATGATTTGATTGTTTGATGGGGAGATAAAAGACAGAGTATCATGAATTCAACAAATACAAGATCATGCATGGCTAAAAATATTCAGCAACAAACTAAAAAAAAATGAGAAACCTCTTGAGTAATCATTATTTTTCATGAAGAATAACCAAGAGTCTCCAGGATAAGCCATTCTCAAGGCTCAAAAGCAGCAAGACTCCCTGAGGTTCAGCTTAAAATGATCTATTGGTATCATATTTACAGTGGACATCCCATAAGAGAGGTGCAAAATTAGACAAGATACTCTGTACAAAAATGGGAATTTCTCTTAATAAGGCAAAATTCACTTAAGACGTCCATGTACCAACTAAAGATATGACAAAAAGCAAGGTAAAAAAATGAAGTCTGCATTTATTCATTTGATTCTTGCTAGTCTTGAAATAAGCCATGACTATCTGAGTAAGGCCCTAAAGGAAATTAAAGTATGGAGTTTAGGAAAACAAGGTAGCTGGCAGACTGAAAAGAAAAGATTGTCTTTCCCTTAGGGTTTCTATGGGAATTGGAGGTTAAACTCAGTTTACTTTGCAGCAGGCAAATATTTTATATATAGTATTCCACAGAATGGAAGAAGCTCCCTTTGTCAGTCAACGAACTTGAACCAAGAAGGTTGACACCAGGGCTGTTCACACCCCTTACCACACACTGGAGGCTGCTGGATTCTCCTCCAAGTGAGTCAGCAAATGCCAAAAATGTCAGGACAGTAGGCAGAATTTCCAAGGAGGAAGTGCTTTATAAATGCTAATGTAATTATCTTGAAAATGTGAACCTAAGTTTTTTTTATTCTCCCCATAAATCATGTTTGCCATTAAGGCCAAGCCACGAGGCTTAATGCCTTAATGAAGGAGGCAGGGCCATGTAGAACAAAGATGTCTACAGAAGAGAAGAAGGAAGTGACTTAGAGGAAATCCCCACCAGAAAGAAAGGGCAGGTCATATCCTATCTGGAGGGGAAAAGCAGACTGGGGGCAGGGGAGAGTGTAGGAGGAAGAATTTATCTGGTCTCTAAGGGCCCAAGCACTCCTGTCTCTCTGATCCTTAGCTCAGGCAGTGGGGACAGACAGTGAAAGGGTAGAAATCTAAGATAAATAAAGAGGAGGCAGTAAAAAAGTGATTCAGACAGGCCTGTAGGCCAATGTGGGGACCCAAAAATGTAGCTGAGGGTAAGGACTCTCAATTCTGCATCGTACTTCCATGGAAAGGTAACTCTATAATAGAGGCTGGGCCAGGGGTTGGACATCCTGGGCAGGGCTACTAGATGGGACTTAGCCAAGACCTGAGGATCTGCCGAGCCTAGGAAAACCTGGGAAAAATGGAGTCAGATGCAGTCCTAGCCATAAACTTCTGCAGCAAAGTCAGCATGGTATCCAGGGTCCAGGAAGAGCATAAATCTCTCTCCTCCCTTCTGCCATGAAGACAAATGAGCTACCCTCATGTCTAGATACCATGTTGGCTGAGAAAAAAAAAAAACTCTATGAACTTGAGTTTGGGGGAAAAACAAAGCAAAACAAAAAACAATATATATACACACACACACACATAGATATGTATAAATTCCAAAAATGAGACTATTACCATTAATTGGCACGCTTAAGTTCCCTTGTCAGCCTCCAGCAAGATGTAGACTTGACAGCAAAATGAAATAAATTATAGAAAATAATACTATAGCATTTGCACATCTGACTTGTGTCATTCATGACCAATTAGATTATGCTGAGGTAATAACCCCACATCTCAGTAGTTTAACACAATTATTTCTTTGCTCATGCAACATGTCCATTTTACATCAGTGGGGTTATGGGTGGGGCATCTCTTGTCCACATTGCCATCATTCCAGAACCAGAATAGTGAAGGCTCCATCATCTGGAATATTTCAGGTTCTGCAGGCAGAGGTAAGAGAGAAGTGGAGGGTCTTACACAGCAGTAATTAGATACTTTGGTTCACATGACCTGTGCCCACAGCCCACAGGTCAGACTAGTTACATGGCCCCATCCAAATAGAAGACAGATGTACAAGAGTAGCTTCTGTGGGCCAAGAAGAGAGGCGAACAGGATAGGGTGAGCATTAGAAGTCTCTACCACATAAGGCAGAGACTTATCCTACTAAATTATTTTTTTTGAAAGATTAAATTACCCAAATTTCATGTTATCTCCCAGAAGGCAAAATGGAAGTACCCCACGCACCCAGGTCACCTTTTCTTTCTCAAATTTATCTCAGAACTGGTCTGGGCTTCTTCATCCTTAATCCAATCTCCCACTGCTACCATCCTTACAAATCGTTTCCACGGTGCCTGCATGAAATTACCCATTCCTGGGAAACTAACTTCTCTATTCTTGGTTCCCTCACTTTCCCTTGACTTCCTGGCCTTTACCAAGTCCACCTGGACCCTGCAATGCTCTCATAGCACCCACTATTCCCCTGTATGACTCTGCTTCTGAAGCACCCGTGCAGCCAAACCCCAACATTTGTAGGACTTTCATAGCCCAACATCCTGAGGTCCCAATAGTCAAAGGCTAATTAAAATAGAACTAATCAATAAAGTTCAGTCTCAGCTGTCTGATACTTTGAAAACTGCAAAAATCTGGTCCATTTAAACTGTATTAGGATTTAATCAATTCTAATATTTTATGACCTAAGTGCTTTTTATTTTTTAAAAAGCTTTCTTCCTGGGCTTCCCTGGTGGCGCGGTGGTTGGGAGTTCGCCTGCCGGTGCAGGGGACGCGGGTTCGTGCCCCGGTCCGGGAGGATCCCACGTGCTGCGGAGTGGCTGGGCCCGTGAGCCATGGCCGCTGAGCCTGCGCGTCCGGAGCCTGTGCTCCGCAACGGGAGAGGCCACAGCAGTGAGAGGCCCGCGTACCACAAAAAAAAAAAAAAAAAAAAAGCTTTCTTCCTGCTTTGTGTCACCTTGCTCGTGAGTGCTGATGGGGAGCCTAGAGCTTCCTCTGATTGGACCATATATGAGCAAAGCCAGAAAACGTCACCCTGATGTTTGTCCCCATAGCATACGCACTGCTTGGAAATCTGAAATCATCCCAAATAACTCGCCAAATTTGCCCACATATTTGCATTCGCTTTACCATGAGCTTCCGTAACACCAAGGATTTCTTTCATTTCCCTCCCAGTCTTTATCTAGAGGTTGTGAATCTTTCTAATCTACCCTCTAACCTGGACAAAGACAATAATTTCTTCTAAAAATTGGTCCATGGTGCTGACTTAGTATGTGGGGAAAGAAGAGCTTTCCCCCAGATTTAAATCTTCAGAGGTAAAGGGTATGATTTAGCCTGATTCTTTTTGCACATGTCTGGAGGGAAATTGGTGGAAGTTAAGAACAGAGTGGATCAGGGAATTCAATGCCCTCTTGTCAGGGAGGGGAACAGCTTCATAGGAAAGCTTCTCTCTTATATGGGTGATGTCTGCAAACTCCCAAGGGCCTTCAGTAATTGTTTGCATCTTCACCATATGTCACTTCCTTGTGCCCTTCTGAGAAGTCATCCAGCAAACTGTACAAATACTGCCTTAATGAGACTGTGAACCTGAGATACAGATACAGACCTTTTCCTGAAGCAACATTTTCATGGTCTGCAAAGTAGGAAGGAAAAAAAAAGCATTCCTAAAATTAGTGACGGAAGTCCTTACCTCAACCTTCAATCTCTTCTGAGATGTTTATCTCTTCTCTACTTCCCTCCTCAAAAACTCTTTGAATTTAATAGCTTATGTTCCTGATAGTCACTAAATCTTTAGCAGATTGTATTTTCTCAAAGATGGATGCGCACTAATTTATATATCCCATTCCATATGCTCCTCTGGCAATGTGATTGACACTCTCCCCACTGAGAGGCAGGACCTGTATTCCTTGATCTGAGCCTGGGTGAGCTTGAGACTGCCCCTACAAAGAGACTATGGCAGAAGTGAAGCATGTGACTTCTGAGGTTAAGCCAGACAAAGGAGACAGCATCCACCTGGCTCTCTATTACAGGAAACTCACCCCTGGAACCCAGCCACCATGCTGCAAATAAGTCCAAACTAGTCCATGCAGAGAGACCACATGGAGAAGCCCGAATGGAGAGAAACTGTGGCCCCAAATGGCACCTAGTACCAGCTGCTAGTTGAGTGCACGAGCCTTCAGATGATTCCTGCTCCCAGCTTCCCATCTTCTACCTGATGCCCCAGGCATCAGGGAAGAGGAAGCCAGCCCTGCTGTGCCCTGTCCAAATTTGTTACCCACAGAATTTGAGAGCATAATAAATATCTGCTTTATTCCACTCAGTTTTAGGGTAATTTGTTTTACAGCCATAGTAACTGTAACAAAACCCTTCCTGATATTTTATCTTTTATTTCATCTTTAGATTACTCAGAGTGACTTTTGCAAACAATCTAAAAATTATATAACATCCAGAGTAGTGAAAGGATTATTTCTGCCCATCCACATTTCAATGAAATAAGATTTTGTTCCTCCATTTGGAAAACGAAGGCAATTCTCAAGGTCATGGATGAAAACAAAACAGCTGGAATGTTTCCTATCTTTATTTCTTATAGGAAGACAATGTTTTTTAAACTAAAACTCTGTTTTAGTTTGATAAGGCCCTTGAGCCCACAGAAAATATAGTAGTTATTTTTGTGCCTCCTTGGCTTCCTTTAATTTCCAAAGAGTTGAAAAGAGTGGAGAGCAGTTTGAGACCAATAGGGCTTCCCTGGTGGCACAGTTGTTAAGAGTCAGCCTGCAGATGAAGGGGACACGGGTTCGTGCCCCGGTCCGGGAAGATCCCACATGCCGCGGAGCAGCTGGGCCTGTGAGCCATGGCCACTGAGCGTGCGCGTCCAGAGTCTGTGCTCTGCAATGGGAGAGGCCACAACAGTGAGAGGCCCGCGTACCACACCAAAAAATAAATAAATAAAAAAGAGACCAATAGTAACTTCAGGGCCCATTAATCTGAGAGGGAACCAGAACAAGTGGCCTGCAGGGCTGGTTTTCATAAAGATAAAATTAGTAAGAACCTCTTTAGTAAGGAAAAGGGTGGGTGAGGAATTAGTGAGAAATGTCATGAAAATATTAAATAGTAATAAGGGATAAAACCTTTCCAATAACCTTTCTGTAACTGAGAGACAGTTTTCATTTTAACTCACATTTTCATCAAAGTTACAAGGAGATTCAAACTGAACTTCTTTTTTCTGTCTAACTCCCACACCCTCCAGTAACTCATCTAGCCTCTAGCTTTGAATCTTTCCTCTTTTCTCACAAGTCCCAAATTTGTATATTCAGCCCAGATCTTGTCCCTACACTCTAGACTCATATCCATCTGCTACCCAGCATCTCCACTTGATGTCTAACAGGCATCTCAAGTTCAACTTCTCCAAAAAACAGACTTCTGATATCCCTCCCCAAATCTGTTCCTCTCCCGGCCTTCTCCACCTTAGGTGATAGAAATTCTACCCTTCCAACGGCTCAGGACAAAAACCTTGACATCACCTTGACCTCACTTTCAGAACCCATCAGCAAATACTGATGGCTCTAGCCTCAAATCATATCCGGAATCTAACCATTCTCATGACCTCCACCACTGGTAATTCCATCCAAGCCAACATCATCTCTCATCTGGATTGTTGCCACAGCCTCCTAACAGGTCTCCCTGCCTCCATCCTTTCTTTCCTGTGGTATGTTCTCACCCCAGGAACCATAATAATCCTTTAAGAATATAGGTCAAATCATGTGCTTCCTCAGATTGGAATCATCTACTGACTTTGCATCTCATTCAGAATAAATGCCCCAATCCTTAAAATGTCAAATAAGACCCATCATGATTGGCACCCTATTACTTCTCTCTTACCCCTCTGCCCCTGGCTCAATCTGCTCCAGGCTCACTGGCTTCCTGACTGTTCCTAGAAGATACCAAGTACCCTCCTGCCATGGTGCTTTGGACTTGCTCTTCCCGTTTCCAGGAACACCCCAAACTCCAACCCCACCCCATATCTGTGTGGCTCATTTCACACCTCCTTCACCTTATCAACAAAGAGGTCCCTCACCACCCTATTTAGAACAACAAATACCATGCCCTCCAGGTTCCTCTTCCCTATTTTATTTTTCTTCAAAGACCTTATTACTCCTCAACATTAAATAAGTAAATAAACAGACATGTTTGTTCATTCACTTACTGCCCATGTTCCCCATTTGGAATGTAAGTTCCATTAGAGCAAGGTTTTTTTTTTTTAGTCTATTTTGCATATGGCTGAACTTCCAGTGCCCAGAGTAGTTTCTGGCATATAATAGTCACATAAATGGTCAGAATAACATACACCTGTCAATGAATGAATAAACAAACAAAGGAACAATTGGACCATAGTTGATTCACAGCCAAGCACCACTTGCGCTGAAGGCAGAAGACACATGGAGAGCTTTAGAGAATGCCCACATCTGCCTGGCCAGCTCCTGGGTACACAAGTTGCTCTGGAAATTCTCCTGAGTGCAACGTGATGGCAGTTAGACTTGAGGGTCTTGGGTCACTCTTGTCTTCACCCCAGGGGACACAGCATTGCTCCATGAAAAGCATAAGCTTTAGTACCCGGAGACTGGTGTTAAAGCCCACGAACTGTTTGGATGACTCTGGACAGGTCACTTAACCACATTGAGTCTTGGTTTCCTTATCTGTAAAACAAAAACAATATCAGTTATTTTTCATAACAGATACAATAAAGATTAAATGAGGTAACATATGGAAACAATGATCTGTAAATTATAAAGGGGTAAATAAAAATAAAGGTTGTAATTATATAAGAAAACAACCTTGATTTGAGCCTACTTAGTAATTAAAGCAGAGTCACATATCCAGTGTAATTGATGGGTACCCGATTAGTCATATAAATGGCCAAAATGACTGGTTGGTTATTGCTGTGAGACTTAACTGGCCTAAAAGGGGAGGGAACTGGGAAATTTTTTAGTACCCACAAGTGGTGGGTACTCTACATTCATTATTTCATTTTATCCTAATAAAAATTCATGGGAGGTAAGTATTACAGAAGTCACATTAAAGTGATAAGTGAGGTTCAGAGAGTTTAAGTAACTTGCCAAAACTCCCTTGGTCAGGTAGCTAGGAATTACAAGGCCATTTCCAAATCACCAAGTCATGTTCTTGGACTTTAAAAATTAAAACTCCCTACCAGTGATTTTTAAATGTGTTAAAGACAGGTTGTCCATATAAAATGTAGATGAAAGGGATATTACAGAAGAATATGAAATATTTCATCAAAATTCATAGAAAATGAGAAAAGCCTGATACAAAAGGATACATACTCTTTGATTCCATTGAGATGAAATTCTAGAACAGACAAAAGCTGTGGTGATAAAATCAAAATAGTGATTAATTCATGTGTGTTGGGTGTGGGGGGCAGGGATTGATTGGGAAGGGGCTATGGGAACTTAATAGGGAGATAGAAATCTCTTACACCTTGATAATGGGTTATATGGTGTATATATATGTCAAAACTCATCAAACTGTATACTTAAGACCTGTGCATTTCACTGGGCATAAATTGTTGTCTTAGTGTGTTCTGGGTGCTTTAATACTGGTAGCTTATAAACTACTGAAATTTATTTCTCACATTTCTGAAGGCTGGAAGTCCACAGTGCTAGCATAGTTGAGTTCTGATGAAGGTCTGCTTATGGGCGGCCGACTTCTGGTTATGTCCTCACATGGTGGAAGGGACAAGGGAGCTCTCTCTGGGGTCTCTTTTATAAGGGTATTAATCTCATTCATAAGGGCTCTATGAATTTGAGGGGGGATACAAAATCATTCAGACCATAACAATTGAATTTTTAAGGTTTAAAGTCATGGAAAATTGATTTTTTTAGGCTTGGAACCCGAGTGAAAGGTAAAGGCACTGTTTTAAGGACTTTTATTAAACCTCAGGAAAATCCAGTGATGTAGTTTGGAAATCTAACTCATCTCCAAGATGAAGAAGTTGAAACAATATACAGTAATTTTTATGGTCCACACAGTCAAGAGGGGTGGAGCTAGGATTCAAACCCTAGTGGGATGTAATTAACACCCCACTACAGCTGTCTCTGAAGATGGCTTGTTATGACAACAATGAAGCTGGAAAAGGGAAGTTTGGGTTCATTTTTTCCAAATATATACCAAGTCTTTAGCCTCAGCATCATGTGGATAAACAGAATACATGAATACTTAGTAGCCAGTCCAGACCTTATTCAAAGAGGTGCCTTAGTAGGAAATTACAAGGAAAAATGACAATCTGTGACCCATAGGGATAGAAATGATTAGATTGTGTCTCTTATACTACAATACATCTTATTTCTGTTTCTTCATATTTTACCTTACTTAAAAATTTTAAAAAACATTTAATCTTATCTTCATAGGAATAAATAAGGTAAGCATATGGCTTTGAGTTGTAACAAAGAATGAACATTATATTGAATAGCCACCATAACCAAGATTAAAGTCATTTCAAATGAACCCCATTTAAAACTAATGTGGAAGCTTTAGCCACATTGTATCATGTGGCCTATTTTCAATACATCTCCCTTTGTACAATAGCTTTGATTTAACGTGGGAGAAGAGGCAAGAATAAAAATGTCTCAGAATAGATAGGAGCCTTATGGAACATTATTCCCCTAAAGTCCCTTCCTTTAATGACTGAATTCACTACATCTTCCTTAGAAAGGCAAAATGGTAGGTAATTTCAATTCAAACAACCATGCAGGACATAGCCAACTTAGCAGGTCACAAAAAAGAATTCAGAGGAAGCAGGGAAGATATTAACCACCATAACAAAACAACAGAAGATAAATAATAGAATCTCGCTTACCACACAGGTCTCTAACTATAGGGAATAAAATTTCCTTGATATTTTTCTCAAATGAGACATTAAACAGAAAGGCCTTGGAAGAGAAAAGCATTTATTTGGGTGAAAGAAACATAAAATAGTTACATGATACAAATAATGGTAATACTAAAGAACATAACTGGCTCATGCAAGCAAAAACTTTTGCAAAACCTCTAAACTACAGTGCAGAGGAGTTCAGGTTTGTTACAGGAGGCCTTAAAACAGTGCTGTCCACTAGAACTTTCTGTGATGGTAGAAATGTTCTTTATCTGTTCTGTCCAATGTGGTAGCTGCAAGCCACATGTGGCCAGTTGAGCACTTAAAATGTGGCTAGTGTGACTGAGGAACTGAAGTTTTAATTTTATTTAAGTTTAATTAATTTAAATTTAAATAACCAAATGTGGCTAATGGTCATTGTATTGGACAGTATAGCATGGTTTCAAAGAAATAAACATTTGAGACTAAACCCCATCAGGGGTTTCAAAGAAATCCCTGATGACTCTGTCATTTCCCAAACTGACTTTTGAACGTTAATCAGTCTGTATGGTTTAAAGAGTTCAATTTGTTGTAGACACCTGCTGTTCCCAGGGGTGAAACTTATAGCCATGTCTGATGAAGGTTTGCCTCATAGTAATGAAATGGATTGTGACATTCAGAAACCCTCTCACTCCTCACCTTGGCCCATGAGATTCCCAGAGTATGGCCTTACACAGAGTTGATGTAGTCCTTTACCTGATACTTAGATTCTAAACCAAGAAAATAAAAAGGTCTCTGATGGGTTTCTTGGGAAGAAAATAAAATTGGTCTGACAGCCTGGCCTCTCTTCAGCAAGAGCTTTTTGCTGTTCTTAATAGATTTCTTCCATGTGGCCAGCTCTGCCACATGCTATAATGCTATAGCATTATAATCCTCTATAATCCTCTAACTTTCTATCCTCTACCAAATAAATTTAGTCCTTGGTGGAAACCACCCATGGAGTCTATGTGGTGAAATTCACTTCAACTAACCAAAGCATTAAGCTTTTGTTATGAAGATCACAAATTTAGCTAAAGATGGAATGCAGATTTCATTTAATCAACTGGTAATAACTGCCTGGAGCAGTTATTAATAATAAATTAATAATATCCCTAATCTTACATATAGAAAACCCTTAAGACTTCACCAAGAAACTATTAGAACTAATAAATGAATCTAGTAAAGTTACAGGATAGAAAATCAACATACAGAAGTCAGTTCCATTTCTATACACTAACAAAGAACTATCTGAAAGAGAAATAAGGAAAATCACATTTACAAGAGCATCTAACAATAAAATACTTAAGAATAAATTTAACCAAGGAGGTGAAAACTCTGTACTCCTAAAGTTATAACACACTGATGAAAGAAATTGATGAAGAGGCAAGTAAATGGAAAAATACCCTATGCCCATACATCAGAATAATAATATTATTAAATATTATTATTAATAAAATGTCCACACTACCCAAAGACATCTATAGATTCAATGCAATCCCTATCAAAATTCCAATGACATTTTTCATAGAAATAGACACTTCAATCCTAAAATTTGTGTGGAACCACAAAAGTCTCCCAGTAGCCAAAACAATCATGAGAAAGAAGAACACAGCTGAAGGCATTACACTTTCTGTTTCAAACTATATTACAAAACTATGGTAATAAGAACAGTAAGTTAGTGGCATAAAAACAGACACCCAGACCAATCAAACAGAATCAAGAGTCCAGAAATAAACCCACACATATACCATCAACTAATATTTGGCAAACCAAGAATATTCAATGGGGAAATTATATTCATATGGAGAAGAATGAATTTGGATTTGTATCTTACACAACTCAGAAATATTAACTCAAAATGGATTAAAAACTTACATTAAGACCTGAAACCATAAAACTCCTGGAAGAAAACATAAGAAAAGCCTCCTTGGCATTGGCCCTGGCAATGATTTTTTGGATATGACAAAAAAACCACAAGTAACAAAAGCAATAAACAACAAGTGGGACTACATCAAACTATAAAAAGCTTCTGCACAGCAAAGGAAACAATCAACAAATTGAAAGGGCAACCTACAGAATGGGAGAAAATATTTGTAAGCCTCTAAGAAGGGGTTAATATCATAATTACATGAGGAACCCATACAATTCAATAGCAATGAGACAAATAATCTGATTTTAAAATGGACAAAGACTTGAATAGACATTTTTCCAAACAAGACACACTAACGGCTAGCAGGTATATAAAAATGTACTCAACATCACTAATCACAGGGAAATGTAAATCAAAACCACAAAGAGATATCACCTCACAATTGTTAGATTGGTTATCATCAAAAAGCCAAGAGATGACAAGTGCTGTTGAGGATAAGGAGAAATCACTGTGCACTGCTCATAGGAATGTAAACTGGTACAGTTACTACAAAAAAAGTATGAAGTTTCCTCAAAAAATTAAAAATATAACTACTGTATGATCCAGAAATCTGACTTCTGGGTATATACTGGAAGGAAAAGAAATCACTATCTTGAAGGGATATCTTCAATCCTATGTTCATTGCAGCATTAATTATAGCCAAGAAATAGAAACTACCTGTCTGTCAATGGATAGATAGATGCATAAAGAAAATGTTCTGTGTGTATATATATATGCAATGGAATATTATTCTGTCATAAAAGAAGGAAACCTTGACGTTTGCTGTAATGTGAATAACACTTGAGATCATTATGCTAAATAAAATAAGTCTAACAGAGAAAAACAAATACTGTATGATCCTTATACAGTATCCTTATAAATACTTATATGTGGAATCTAAAAAAGCTGAACTCATAGAAAAAGTAGATTGATGGTTGCCAGGAGTTGGGGGTGGGGGAAATGGGGGTATATTGGTCAAAGGGTGTAAACTTTCAGTTACATGGTAAATAAGTTCTGGGGGGTTAATGTATAGCATGGTGATTACAGTTAACAATATTGTATACTTGAAAAAAACAATAATGTCCTGAGGTGCCTTGAAGTGCACTTAGGTTTAGTGGAAAATCATGCTGTAATCATTTAGTAATATTTTCCATGGGCTCACAAATGGGGACTTGTGGCTTCTGAGCTGTCTATCTGCCACCCCTATGTGAGCCAATGTAGTGATACACAGTTGAGGAAAACATAATCTAAACACATTTGCCACTAAATATCCAACAAGAGAGCATTATAGATATAACAGAGCACAGAGATAATATAGATCAATTGCAACGGGAACAATTGTGGCTGGCATCATGGAAGAGGTGGCATTTGAGCTGGATTTTGAAAAATGCATGGATTGTAGAGTGATAATGTGGAGGCATTACTGGCAATAACAGACACAGGGATGCACAGCATGTCAGAGGAAGGGCAGATGTGTGACAAAGGTAGAAGGAGGTACACTGAAAGATACTACTGAAAAGACAACATGGAGCCAAATCCATAAAGGCTTTGGACGTCATGCTACAGAAATTTTTTAAAAAATAAATTTATTTATTACTTACTTACTTATTTATTTATTTATTTTTGGCTGTGTTGGGTCTTCGTTGCTGTGCATGGGCTTTCTCTAGTTGTGGTGAGTGGGGACTACTCTTTATTGCAGTGTGCGGGCTTCTCATTACGGTGGCTTCTCTTCTTGTGGAGCACGGGCTCTAGGCATGCAGACTTCAGCAATTGCAGCACATGGTCTCAGTAGTTGTGGCTCACAGGCTCTAGAGTGCAGACTCAGTAGTTGTGGGGCACAGGCTTAGTTGCTCTGCAGCATGTGGGATCTTCCCGACCCAGGGCTCGAACTCATGTCACTGCATTAGAAGGTGGATTCTTATCCACTGTTCCACCAGGGAAGTCCCAGAACTTGTTTTGTAGTGAAAGGTAACCAGCAAAAAATTTTGAGCAAAGCTGTACCATGGTCAGATCTGTATTTAAGAAGACAAGTTAGACTGCCATGAGCAGGACGGGTAGGTGAAACAAGACATCAAATGTAGCAGAACATTCTATTAATTTTCTAGTAATATACGCTTCAAAAATTGAGTTCAGAGCCCTTCTTATAACCATGACTGCTGGTTGCCAACCCAACGACCATTTTCTCTTCTTTATTAGTTTATAAAATCTTACTGTTGTTCAGGCAGGAAAATGCACAAAGAAGTTGGGCCTTTCACCTTACTTCAGGAATTGAATCCTTGTTGGTCCATAAGATTCATTGCTTTTTGCTAGAGATTTTTTTCAGTAGGCACAGAAAAGGCATTCAACAAAATTCAGTGTATGTGCATGATAAATTTTGGAGTTGACATGTATGTTTATTACCTTGATTGTGGTTTCATAGGTGTATGCATATGTTCAAATTCATCAAATTTTATACATTAAACGTGGTTTTTTGTATACCAACTATATTTCAGTAAAGTTGTTTAGAAAAACTCTTGTCAAAGCAGGAATAGAAATGAGTTTCCCCCATCCAATAAAAGCTGTCAACAAAAATGTGTAACTAATGTTTTCCCTAATAGTGAAATACTGAACGCTTCCACCCCAAGATTGGGAGCAAGGCAAAGATGTCTGCTCTCACAACTTTTACTAAACATTGTCCTTAAGGTCTTAGTCATTCATTAAAGCAAGAAAATAAGTAAAAAGCATAAAGTTTAGAAGGAAGAAGTAAAACTGTCTTTATTCACAGTCTACAGACTATATGTAAGAAATGTTTTAAATAATCTACTAAAAAACTGGTAGAACGAATAAATGAATTAACAAAGTCACAGAAAGAAAACAAGATCAATATACAAAAATCAATTGTATTTCTATATTTTAGAAATAAACATTTGGAAGATAGTCTTAAAAATACCATTTAAAGTATATAGCCAAAAGCATTGAAAGCAGGGATTCAAACAGATATTTGTACATCCATGCTTATAGCAGCGTTACTCACAATAGCCAAAAAGTGGAAGAAACCCAAGTATCCATTCCAATGATAAATGAATAGATAAATAAAATAGGACATATGCATACAATATAATATTATTCAGCCTTAAAAGGAAGGAAATTCTGACACATGTTACAACATGGATGAACCTTGAGGACATTATGCTAAGTGAGATAAGCCACTCACAGAAGGACAGATATTGTATGAGTCCACTTATAGGAGGGACCTAGAGGAGAAGTTACAGGACTCAAATTCATAGAGATAGACAGTACAATGGTGGTTTCCAAGAGCTGGGGGAAGGAGGAACTGGGGATTATCATGTAAAGGGTACAAAGTTTCAGTTTGGGAAGATGAAAAGAGTTCTGGAGATGGATGGTAGCAATGGATGCACAACAGTGAGAACATACTTAATACCACGGACCTGTACCTTAAAAATAGTTAAAATGAAAAAATTTTATGTTATGTATACTTTACCATAATTTTTAACTTCCTTAAAAATATCATTAACAGGTCTAAAAGAGGGCCTCTGGAGGCTGCAGTTCTGGAGTTTGGAGGTATCCAGTGTTCTGCTTATGCCTCTGGATGGTCTCTAGCTCAGCATTGCATCACCTCATTCAGTTGTCTCACTATCCCCAGTGGTGTTCAAGGATTCACACTGATTTCCACAGTGCAGTGCTAACCATGGCAAGATGTGGCCGAATAGGTCTGCTAATGACAGCCTGACCTCATGTGTCAAGGTCCTGAATGCTCTTCCTGCTACCTTGTGCATTTATTGATTCTTTGGAGACACCTCATAGCTGCCATGTGGATGACAGGCTTTTGGTGTTCCAGCCAGGCATCAGAGCTGGGCCTCTGAGGTGGGAGAGCCAAGTAAAGGACATTGGTCCACCAGAGACCTCCCAGCTCCATGTAATATCAAATGGCAAAAAACTCCCAGAGATCTCAATCTCAACGCCAAGACCCAGCTTCACTCAACGACCAGCAAGCTACAGTGCTGGACACCCTATGCCAAACAACTAGCAAGACAGGAACACAACCCCACCCATTAGCAGAGAGGCTGCCTAAAATCATAATAGGGTGACAGACACCTCAAAACACACCACCCGACGTGGACCTTCACACCAGAAAGAAAAGATCCAGCCTCATCCACCAGAACATAGGCACTAGTCCCCTCCACCAGGAAGCCTATAAAACCCACTATATCAACCTAAGCCACTGGGGGCAGACACTAAAAACAACAGTAACTATGAACCTGCAGCATGCAAGAAAGAGACGTGAAACACAGGAAGTTAAGCAAAATGAGGAGACAAAGAAAATCAGCAGATGAAGCAGCAAGGTAAAAACCCACCAGACCTAACAAATGAAGACGAAATAGGCAGTCTACCTGAAAAAGAATTCAGAATAATGATAGTAAAGATGATCCAATATGTTGGAAATAGAACAGAGAAAATACAAGAAACGTTAAACAAGGACCTAGAAAAACTAAACAGCAAACAAAAAATCATGAACAGCAAATAAATGAAATTAAAAATCCTCTGGAAGGGATCAATAGCAGAATAACTGAGGCAGAAAAACAGATAAGTGAACTGGAAGATAAAAGAGTGGAAATAACTACTGCAGAGCAGAATGAAGAAAAAAGAATGAAAACAATTGAGGACAATCTCAGAGACCTCTGGGACAATACTAAACACACCAACATTCGAATTATAGGGGTCTCAGAAGAAGAAGAGAAAAAGAAAGGGACTGAGAAAATATTTGAAGAGATTATAGTTGAAAACTTCCCTAATATGGGAACGGAAATAGTTAATCAAATCCAGGTAGCACAGAGAGTCCCATACAGGATAAATCCAAGAAGAAACTAACTGACACATATTAATCAAACTATCAAAAATTAAATACAAAAAAATTTTAAAACAGCAAGGGAAAAACAACAAATAATATACAAGGGAATCCCCATAAGGTTAACAGCTGATCTTTCAGCAGAAACTCTGCAAGCAAGAAGGGAGTGGCAGGACATATTTAAAGTGATGAAAGGGAAAAACCTACAACCAAGATTACTCTATGGAGAAAGGATCTCATTCAGATTTGACAGAGAAATTAAAACCTTTACAGACAGGCAACAACTAAGAGAATTCAGCACCACCAAACCTGCTTTACAACAAATGCTAAAGGAACTTCTCTAGGCAGGAAACACAAGAGAAAGAAAAGCCCTACAATAATAAACCCAAAACAATTAAGAAAATGATAATAGGAACAGACATATCGAAAATTACCTTCAATGTAAATGGATTAAATGCTCCAACCAAAATACATAGACTGGCTGAATGGATACAAAACAAGACCCATATATATTCTTTCTACAAGAGACCCACTTCAGACCTAGGGACACATACAGACTGAAAGTGAAGGGATGGAAAAAGATATTCCATGCAAATGGAAAGCAAAAGAAAGCTAGAGTAGCAATTCTCATATCAGAAAAAATAGACTTTAAAACAAAGCCTATTACAAGGACAAAGTAGGACACTACATAATGATCAAGGGATAAATCCAAGAAGAAGATATAACAATTGTAAATATTTATGTACCCAACATAGGAGCACCTCAATACATAAGGCAAATACTAACAGCCATAAAAGAGGAAATCGATAGTACCACAATTATAGTAGAGGACATTAACACCTCACTTTCCCCATTGGACAGATCATCCAAAATGAAAATAAATAAAGAAACACAAGCTTTAAATGATACATTAAACAAGATGGACTTAATTGATATTTATAAGACATTCCATCCAAAAACAACAGAATACACATTTTTCTCAAGTGCTCATGGAACATTCTCCAGGATAGATCATATCTTGAGTCACAAATCAAGCATTGGTAAATTTATTAAAATTGAAATCATATCAAGTACCTTTTCTGACCACAACGCTATGAGACTAGTTAACAACCAAGAGATCACAGAAGAAATCAAAGAGGAAATCAAAAAATACCTTGAAACAAATGACAATGAAAACACGACAACCCAAGACCTATTGCATGTAGCAAAAGCAGTTCTAAGAGGGAAGTTTATAGCAAAACAATCATACCTTAAGAAACAAGAAACATCTCAAATAAACAACCTAACCTTACACTTAAAGCAATTAAAGAAAGAACAAAAGAACCCCAAAGTTAGCAGAAGGAAAGATATCATAAAGATCAGACAGAAATAAATGAAAAAGAAACGAGGGAAATGATAGCAAAGATCAATAACACTAAAAGCTAGTTCTTTGAGAAGATAAACAAAATTGAAAAACCATTAGCTAGATTCATTAAGAAAAAAAGGGAGAAGACTCAAATCAATAGAATTAGAAATGAAAAAGGAGAAGTAACAACTGAAACTGCAGAAATACAAAGGATCATGAGAGATTACTACAAGCAACTCTATGCCAATAAAATGGACAACCTGGAAGAAATGGACAAATTCCTGGAAATGCACAACCTTCTGAGACTGAACCAGGAAGAAATAGAAAATATAAATAGACCATTCACAAGCACTGAATTTGAAACTGTGATTAAAAATCTTCCAACAAACAGAAGCCCAGGACCAGATGGCTTCACAGGTGAATTCTATCAAACATTTAGAGAAGAACTAACACCTATCCTTCTCAAACTCTTCCAAACTATAGCAAAGGGAGGAACACTCCCAAACTCATTCTATGAGGCCACCATCACCCTGATACCAGCAGCTGGCAAAGATGTCACAAAAAAAGAAAACTACAGACCAATACCACTGATAAACATAGATGCAAAAATCCTCAACAAAATACTAGCAAACAGTATCCAACAGCACATTAAAAGGGTCATACACCATGATCAAGTGCGGTTTATCCCAGGAATGCAAGGATTTTTCAATATACGCAAATGAATCAATGTGATACACAATATTAAAAAACTGAAGGAGAAAAACCAAATGATCTTCTCAAGAGATGCAGAAAAAGCTATTGACAAAATTCAACCCACATTTATAATAAAAACCCTCCAGAAAGTAGGCATAGAGGGAACTTTCCTTAACATAATAAAGGCCATATATGACACCCACAGACAACATCGTCGTCAGTGGTGAAAAACTGAAACCATTTCCACTAAGATCAGGAACAAGACAAGGTTTCCCACTCTCACCACTATTATTCAACATAGTTTTGGAACTTTTAGCCACAGCAATTAGAGAAGAAAAAGAAATACAAATCAGAAAAGAAGAAGTAAAGCTGTCACTGTTTGCAGATGACATGATACTATACATAGAGAAACCTAAAGATGCTACCAGAAAACTACTAGAGCTAATCAATGAATTTGTTAAAGTAGCAGAATAAAAAATTAATGCACAGAAATCTCTACCATTCCTATACACTAATGATGAAAAATCTGAGAGAGAAATTAAGAAAACACTCCCACTTACCATTGCAACTAAGAGAATTAAATATCTAGGAATAAAGCTACCTAAGGAGACAAAAGACCTGTATGCAGAAAATTATAAGATACTGATGAAAGAAATTAAAGATGATACAAAGAGATAGAGCGATAATACCATGTTCTTGCATTGGAATAATCAACATTGTGAAAATGACTCTACTACCCAAAGCAATCGACAGATTCAATGCCATCCCTATCAAACTACCACTGGCATTTTTAACAGAACTAAAACAAAGAACTTCACAATTTGTATGGAAACACAAAAGTCCCTGCATAGCCAAAGCAATCTTGAGAAAGAAAAACAGACCTGGAGGAATCAGGCTCTCTGACTTCAGACTATGCTACAAAGTTACAGTAATCAGGACAGTATGGCACTGGCACAGAAACAGAAATATAGAACAATGGAACAAGATAGAAAGCCCAGAGATAAACCCATGCACATATGGTCACCTTATCTTTGATAAAGGAGGCAAGAATATACAGTGGAGAAAAGACAGCCTCTTCAATAAATGGTGCTGGGAAAACTGGACAGCTACATGTAAAAGAATGAAATTAGAACACTCCCTAACACCATACACAAAAATAAACTCAAATGGTTTAAAGACCTAAATGTAAGGTGAGAGACCATCAAACTCTTAGAGGAAAACATAGGCAGAACACTCTATGACATAAATCGTAGCAAGATCTTTTTTGAGCCCCCTCTAGAGAAATGGAAATAAAGACAAAAATAAACAAATGGCACCTAATGAAACTTAAAAGCTTTTGCACAGCAAAGGAAATCATAAACAAGACGAAAAGACAACCCTCAGAATGGGAGAAAATATTTGCAAATGAAGAAACTGACAAAGGATTAATCTCCAAAATTTACAAGCAGCCCATGCAGCTCAATATCAAAAAAACAAACAACCCAATCCAAAAATGGGCAGAAGACCTAAATAGATATTTCTCCAAAGAAGATATACAGATTGTCAACAAACACATGAAAGAATGCTCAACATCATTAATCATGAGAGAAATGCAAATCAAAACTACAGTGTGATATCATCTCACACTGGTCAGAATGGCCATCATCAAAAAATCTAGAAACAATTAATACTGGAAAAGGTGTGGAGAAAAGGGAACCCTCATACACTGTTGGTGGGAATGTAAATTCATATAGCCACTCTGGAGAATAGTATAGAGGTTCCTTAAAAAACTAAAAATAGAACTACCATAGGCCCCAGCAATCCCACTGCTGGGCATATACCCTGAACAAACCGTAATTCAAAAAGAGTCATGTACCACAATGTTCATTGCAGCTCTGTTTACAATAGCCAGCACATGGAATCAACTGAAGTGTCCATCAACAGATAAATGGATAAAGAAGATGTGGCACATATATACAATGGAATATTACTCAGCCATAAAAAGAAATGAAGTCGAGTTATTTGTAGGGAGGTGGATGGACCTAGAGTCTGTCATACAGAGTGAAGTAAGTCAGAAAGAGAAAAACAAATACCGTGTCCTAACACATATACATGGAATCTAAAAAAAAAGGTCATGAAGAACCTAGGGGCAACATGGGAATAAAGATGCAGACCTACTAGAGAATGGACTTGAGGACACGGGGAGGGGGACGGATAAGCTGGGACAAAGTGAGAGAGTGGTAGTGTATATATGGACTTATATACACTATCAAATCTAAAATAGATAGCTAGTGGGAAGCAGTCACATAGCACAGGGAGATCAGCTCAGTGCTTTGTGACCAGCTAGAAGGGTGGGATAGGAAGGGTGGGAGGGAGGGAGACACAAGAGGGAGGAGATATGGGGATATATGTTTATGTATAACTGATTCACTTTGTTATAAAGCAGAAACTAACACACCATTGTAAAGCAATTATACTCCAATAAAAATGTTTTAAAATATCATTAACAGAAGGGCACAAACACACACACACACACACACACCCATAATTTAACAAATGACATGCAAGTCCAATACACCAAAGCCCTATATGCAAAACATTGCTGAGCAAAATTATAGAAGGCCTAAGTAAATGGAGCAAAAAAAAAAACAATGTTGGAAACTCATCCTACCTGATTTCAAGACTTATTATAAAGGTACCGTAATCAAGACAGTGTGGTATTGGTAAGGATAAATAGATTAGTAGAACAGATTAGAAAGCCCAGAAATGGACCACACATTTATAGTCAATTGATTGGAACAAAAGAGCTAAGGCAATTCAACTGGGAGAAGGAAAGTCTTTTTAATAAAGGGTGCTGGTACAACTGGATAAGTACACGGAAAAATATTAACATGAGATGAATTATAAACCTAAATACAACAGTTTAAACTATAAAGTTTCTAGGAGACACACATATGGTCTGGGTGGTAACCCAAGAATTTGCATTTCAGACAAGTTTCCCAGATGATGTGCAGGCTGCTGGCCCAGGGACCACATTTTAACATTGTTTTTTAACAGTGTGGAGCAAGAAAAAAAAGTGATAACATTTTTTTCACTCAACTCTTCCCCTTGAATAATTAGAAAATAAAATAGTAACTTCTTAGGAATAAATTGAAACTATTAATAATTTAGGATTAAGTAGAAATGATAGAAGCTGTGAAGAAACATCTTTTTCAGCCATGTTGAATTTAGGACTAGGAAATAACAGTTTTTTGAGAAGCCTAACTGGATATGGTATACCAAGAGAAATTTACTGCCTTAACCCAAAGAAAAATAGTCGTGCATATAATATGTACCCTTGCTTATGTGCCCAACACGAAGATAAGATATTCAAGTACATTTCAGCCTGGCAGCCCATTCTGCTAGGTCATGCTCCATGATGAAATGTCATTGCCATTTCCCTGGATTAGAAAAAAGCCTTCTGTATGGAGACTTCCCTAATGTTCTTCTGTGATTTGCCATTACAATCACTCTCCATGTCATGCTTTTTTTTTTTTGCGGTACGCGGGCCTCTCACTGCTGTGGCCTCTCCCGCCGCGGAGCACAGGCTCCGGACGCGCAGGCCCAGCGGCCATGGCCCACGGGCCCGGCCTCTCTGCGGCACGCGGGATCCTCCCGGACCGGGGCACGAACCCGTGCCACCCGCATCGGCAGGCAGACCCTCAACCACTGGGCCACCAGGGAAGCCCTCTTTTTGCTATTTTCTTTGGAGTTTTAGCCAGGCAGTTTGCAGCTAGTACATATTCCTTAGAGCAGTAAACAAGCTTCAAACAAATAGGTAGCATCAAGGAATTTTGGAGCTTTATAAAGGGGACCTTACAGATGACGATCTTACAGAGAGGCAGAGAGAGTGCAAGGCTTAAGAGCATGGGCTATAGAGTTTGGCAGCTCTGAGTTAAAATCCTGCTCTACCATTTAACTAGGAAGGATTTCTAGAGCAGTTTCTTCAACCATTTAAGGTCTCAGTTTTCTCACATGTAAGAAGAGAAAATCTCTTGTGAAGATTAAATGGGACAATATGTAGAAAGTACTCAGCCCCTTGCTTGAGCCTAGTGTGAGTAACTATTGTAAGTATAATTAGGATAGCATCTTAAACCATATAAATGTGCATTTCTCCTTTGTATTTCCATATGAAGCATCTCCTTAGCCAGTATAAAGCATTAATCTGGGGAAGGGGATGGCCAGGGAGTATGGAGTAGAAAGGGAAGGAAAAGACAATTAGGAGATTTATTGCAGAAACATAAAGAAAATAATTAATATTCAGATTCTAGCAGGCAACAGAAATGTTTTTGAGCACAAACTGAGAGAGAGAGAGAGAGAGAGAGAGAGAGAGAGAGGGAGACGAAAACTGAGGTGCTGAGCATTTTATCTGAGAGACTGAGTGTTGACCTAAAGGGGCCACGTGGTAGGTTTCTTGCCAAACTGATTGCTGTCATGCCTCTCTTTGTATCCAAGCCCTTTGCACCATGACTTTGCATGCCTCCATCAGGTGAATGGTCCAGCAGACTAAACAACAAGTGCAAAGACACTGAGGCAAGAAGGAGCTTGACAGTGTTCAAGAAACACAGAGAAGGCCAGTGTGGTTGGAGTGCAGGGAGAGGGACTGATAGAAAGTGAAGTCAGAGAGAGGACAACGCCAGATCATACACCAGATCATACAGAGCCTTTGAGACTAGAAATCTCTGGCAACTCGTGCTTATACATGAGTACAGAAGGACCTATGGTTAAAATATCAAAATGCTTTCATTCCAGTTGGTAAATAGCCACTGTGCTGATCCCACCTAAAAGTCCCCACAGCTCTGGCCAGCCATGCCCCTCCCTGAGGGCCATAAACCTTCCAGGATCCTGTAATTTAAGAATTCAGGGTAACTAGAAGCCTCTAGCCCTGATCTAGTGCCATGACTACAGATGTGTAACATTATCCCCAGGCAAAAGGAAGAGCATTTCTTTATATACATCTTTATGAAGTTCAAAATAAACATGTATTCATTCACTTAGTAAATATTTATTAAGTACCAACTATGGGCCAGGAGGTATTAGAGGTGTCGGGGATGAGTGAGAGTAAACAGACCAGTTTCTGCCCTCACAAAGCTTAGAGTTTGTACTTTAGGCAAATTATTCCCTGTAGGGAGCAATTTTTAGGCAGTGGTTCTTAACCTAAACTACACAGCAGAATCACCAGAGGGTTTTTAAAAGTACTGATACCTAGGTCCCACCCCAAGAGGGTCTGATTTAATTCCTCTGAGTAGTGGCCAGGGCATTGGAAATTTCTAAAAGTCTGCCAGCTGATTCAATGTGCTACCAGGGCTGAGAGCTTCTCTCCTAGAGATATGAGCCAACGTGGATGACAAGTGGAACTGTGACATTTTAGTAAAATTTATGGTTGCAAACCTAGAGAGTTAAGTCTTCACTGCATTTTAATGCATAAAGATAAATCAAGATGGAAACATGATTCTTTCAAAGGTGTTTTTCAGAAAGTTCTGGAGGCCATCTTTGTAGAATGGTGTCTTGACTAATGCTGCCTGGCAGTCTGACCCAATGTTAGGCAGGTCAATTCCACGTATTCTGCCAATACTCAGCAAAACTCTGGGCTTTGTGAAATAGAATTCCTGAGGAGAAGAACCTATAAATGTGAACACTCCTACCCTTCTCTTCCCCCACCCATGACCTGTCTGCACGTCCCACCCAAAGCCAGCAGTCAGCCTGAGGAATGGGTGAACGCCCAGGACTCCATGCCATAGGTAAGGAATCCAGCCCTTGGGGTCAACAACCAAAACTTGAGATTGCTTTTCACACGGATTTATTACCTCTCCAAACCACTTTCCAGTTGCTTCCTTCAGCTGTCCATCAAGTGACAAATGTTTAGGATGAAACAGAATGAGAAACTCCTTGAAAAGATTTGACCCAAAGGAGAGTCGAGAGGAGCTATGGAAAGGGAAACATGTACCAAACGCTGGGCTGCAGCATAAAGATTTTTCTAGATTCATTGGGTCACAGAGAAGCATCAAAGCACATTCTAGGACAATGAATGTGCTCAGGGCTAGCTCTTGATTATTCTGTCCTAATGAAGGGGGACAATGATGTGAGTTTTCTGAAACAGCAGCTGATTTTAATGAGCGGTTTGGTTTTGACTCTGGAAATCACTACTAGGTAAATAAAAACGTACCCAGCATGTCTGACCATTTTTCAGCTGGGCAGCTTGGAATGTGGCCAAGAATGTAGAAAGAAAATGGCTAGCATTTCAAAATTCATCTGAGAAAACCCACAAAATAGAAACATCTTAGTGGAAACAACAGAGCTCTGAATTATGATTTAGAAGGCAAGAATTCTTGTCTCTGGTCTATCGTGACCAGGTGTGTGACATGGGTAAGTAACTTCTCTTCTCTCTGTGCCTCAGTTTCCTCACTTTTAAAATGAGGGGACTAGACTTAAGTGATCTCCAGTAGAACAGATGGGTAAAATGGAATTTAATATCTGAGAGAGAGAGAGAGAAAAAATACTGATATGTGAAGCATGAAGACCACTGTCAGGGAGTAACCAAGTTTGTATTTGGAGCCCAAGACACTCATAGGGGATGAGGGCAGGAGGGGATCAAGACGCTTACACTTTTTCTCGAAAATTAAAACTAGTCAGGGCGAACTGGGGATTGCCCTGAGCTATTCTTAGAGTCAGGGAAGGGCCACGAGAACCCTAGGTAAACTCACCACCAAGGAGAAAAGATAGGACCACCAGCCCAGCTTCTGCACCAACTTAGGAGTTCAAAAGTGTAGTGCACACTGGGACCAGACCCAACCTAGGATCAGGGAGCAGGCTTGAGTCCTGGGGAAGTGGCCATGTGAGTGAGGAGCTATAATGATGGGAATCCAAGCCAGGTTTGCCTGAAGCCCACCATTGGCTGAACTTACTCCTGAGGGCTGGGACCTTCTCTTTGGTCCCTTAAAGAAGAGCAGTGGCCAAAGCAAGCTACACTAGCGGCTTCTCCTAGAGCCACCAACCTCTGTGGAACGACAGAGTCCCCAGTCTCAGTTGGGACTCCAGAAGTTGAAACAGAAATGACCAGGAGAGCCCTGGCCTATTAGAGGAAGGGGATCCCAGCAAAGGTCACTGTATTTCCTGTTCACTGGGCATGCGAGAGCTCCCACATTCAACTTTGGGACCCTACCTGAGTGGTGCCTTATTTGCATCCCAAACTATGAATTGGGGCACTCCAGTTATAGATCTATAAGATCCCTTACAGCTCTAATATGATGTGGTTTTAGTGTACCCACACTAATATCACAAAGACTGACTTTATTTCAGAGTTTAGCATATAACTATCCCCTTAAGTTTGTAGACATTGGGACTCCTGTCTTAAAAAAGGGAGAAATGGGTAAATTAGGGATCCATCTGTGACCATTACATAGCTTAAAATAAACACAAAAGGCGTATCACTGCTAATGATCCATGAATTCACTCCATATGCATGCATTAGAGATCATTAAAGTGAAAGCTGGGAATGCAAAAGATAATTATATAGTTTGAATATCTAAAAATTTTTCCTCATAGAGGGCATATTTGTATGTATGTGTAAAATATAAGTATATTACCCCCAAATGGAAACTGAAACACATGCTTGCTTTAGTGGAAGGTGATCATTATATTAATTTCCTGTTTCAAATGGCCTTAGACAATAACCATCAGCTTTGTAAACATGTGGACCTCTTGATCCAGCAATTTCATATGTAGAAATTTAACCTGATGAAAATTTTCACCAGTATACAAAAACAAATATATATGAATGTTCATTGTCACAACATTGTTAACAACGAAAAAGCTGAAAAGAATTGAAATATTCATTAATAAGGGATTAGTTAGATAAATTAGCAGGCATCCATATGCCAGGATACTCTGAAATTATCAAAAAGAGTCAAACGTACTTTTATAGCAGAGAAATAATTTTATGTCAACTGAGGGAGCTGACATTTACAGTTTGTATGTTTACCCCATATCCATTCCCTGCCTCAAATCAAATCTACATTGAGGCTGAGGCCTTCCTTGTGTCAGGGAAGTTTGGTTACAAAGAGTGCTGATCACAAAAAGATAATTCCTCACACAGGTCAGAATGGCCATCATCAAAAATTCTACAAACAGTAAATGCTGGGGAGAGTGTGGAGAAAGGGAACCCTCCTGCACTGTTGGTGGGAATGTAAATTGGTGCAGCCACTATGGAGAACAGTATGAAGGTTCTTTAAAAAACTAAAAATAGAGCTACCATATGACCAAGCAATCCCACTCCTGGGCATATATCCAAAAAGATAGATGCAGCCCAATGTTCACTGCAGCACTATTTACAATAGCCAAGACATGGAAACAACCTAAATGTCCATCAACAGATGAACAGATAAAAAAGATGTAGTATATTTATACAATAGAATATTACTCTGCCATAAAAAAGAATGAAATAATGCCATTTTCAGCAACATGAATGGACATAGAGATTATCATACTAAGTGAAGTAAGCCAGACAGAGAAAGACAAATACCATATGGTATCACTTACATGTGGAATCTAAAAAAAAAAAAACAAAAAAACAAATGAACTTATATACAAAACAGAAATAGACTCACAGACATAACAAACTTATGGTTACTAAAGGGGAAAGGGGGGAAGGGAAAAATTAGGAGTTTGGGATTAACATAAGCACACTGTTATACATAAAATAGATAACCAACAAGGACCTACTGTATAGCACAGGGAGCTATACTCAATATTTTATAATAATCTATAAGGGAAAAGAATATATATATATATATTTATATATACATATGTGAATTTGAATCACTTTGCTGTCCACCTGAAACTAACATTGTAAATCAACTATACTTCAATAAAAAAAAACACAAAAAGATAATTCTTAGTGCTTAGCACCAATGACAAGAGACCCAGAGAAAGGTATTCTCACCGTCCCATTGGCACACTTTTGAGAATGAAAGCGAGTACTATTAATAATGACATGGAAATAACCCAGACTGTTCTGAGGAAACAGGGACACACTACCTGGACCTTTCCCTGAAAGTTAATTCATTTTCTTATAAACCAAAGACAAATGTCATCTTTTAGTAGATAAGGCCCTTGCTCTCATGGAGACTTAGGTGAGGGGAGATGGCAAATAATAAAGAAAACAAAATAATGAACAAGATAATCAGAGACTAATAAAGCTTTGAAGAAAAAAATTTTAATGGGTGAAGTGATGCAGGGTGGGGAGGTAGAGTGGTCAGGAAGACCTGCTTGAGAAGAAAAGATGTGGTGGGAGACCTTAATGTCCAGACAGGGTTGGGCATGCCAAGATGTGGGCGAAGCACTCCTGATGGAAGACCAATGACCAATGATGCCCGAGGCCTCTGATGTGTTGAAGGAATGCACCCTGTGAAAGCAGAATTTGTTGGAGGGTTAATCAAGGGGATGACATGATCTATATCACGGTCTAGGGGGAAGGAATGAGAAAGAAGGAAACAGAGCCAAAGATACCTGATGGAGGGGGATGGATGATGTGTCTGGGGAGAAAATTAGTAAAGGCAGGAAAAGGGGGGTGGGTGGGAGCACAAGAAAGAACCATCCCGGCAACTGCTCCAGACTAGAGGTGGTATAGCTGGTGCTGAGACTGGACAGTGCCAGGACTGGCTCACCTGAGGGGCTCAGGAGTTTTTCTAAAACTCCAGGGAGATCAGAGGGAGATAGCAAGAAAACCTCGGATTGGAGATGTGTAGCCTTGCCAACAAAAGGCTAGTGCAGAGTTCACTCTTAATCTACAAACAGCAAATGCTGGAAAGGGTGTGGAGAAAAGTGACCCCTCCTGCACTATTGGTGGGAATGTAAATTATACAGCCACTATGGAGAACAGTATGGAGGTTCCTTAAAAAACTAAAAATAGAACTACCATATGATCCAGCAATCCCACTACTGGGCATATACCCAGAGAAAACCATAATTCAAAAAGACACATGCACCCCAATGTTCATGCAGCACTATTTACAATAGGCAGGACATGGAAGCAACCAAAATGTCCATCGACAGATGAATGGATAAAGAAGATGTGGCACCTATATACAATGGAATATTACTCAGCCAGAAAAAGGAACAAAATTGGGTCATTTGTAGAGACGTAGATGGACCTAGAGACAGTCATACAAAGTGAAGTAAGTCAGAAAGAGAAAAACAAATATCGTATATTAACACATATATGTGGAATCTAGAAAAATGGTACAGATGAAACGGTTTGCAAGGCAGAAATAGAGACACAGATGTAGAGAACAAATGTATGGACATCAAGGGGGAAAGTGGTGGTGGTGGTGGTGGGATGAACTGGGAGATTGGGATTGACATATATACACTAATATGTATAAAATGGATAACTAATAAGAACCTGCTGTATAAAAAAAAAGAATAAAAAAGAAGAAAAGGAAGAGGGAGGGCGAAATGAGGAGTATGGGATTAACAGACACAAACTACTATACATAAAATAGATGAGCAACAAGGATTTACTGTATAACACAGGGAACAATATTCGATATCTTCTAGTATCCAGTAATGGAAAATAACATGAAAAATATATATATATATAACTGAATCACTTTGCTGTACACCTGACCCTACACAATATTATACATCAACTATATTTCAATTTAAAAAATCTGTAACAAAGGATATATTAAAAATTTTAAAAACTCACACAACTGTACACCAAAAAGAGAGAATTGTACTGAATGTAAATTGAAAAATAAATTTTAAAAAGCTTTGGAGAAGAACCGTTTCTCACTAGGAATTCTGGTCTGAAGCATCGGTGCAAGGCCTCTGCCCAGAGCAACCTATGAGCAAATGAAACTAGACAGAGCACAAAGGAAAACAAAAGGTACTACAGACCCGCCTCTTTGCCCTGGAAGTGTACTTGCGGCATGTTTCTCCAGGCCTTCAGTCTTGGGTCTTGGACTGGAACTCCACCACCAGCTTTCCTGGACCTCCAACTTACAGAGGTATTTCTCGGCTTCCAAAATCAACTGTGTGGTTGACAGGGTCTTGTTGCTCCGGCCAGGTGTCAGGCCTGAGCCTCTGAGATGGGAGAGCCCAGATCAGGACATTGGACCACCAGAGAGCTCTTGGTCCCACATAATATCATTCGGCAAGAGCTCTCCCAGAGATCTCTGTCTCAATGCTAAGACCCAGTCCACTCAATGAGCAGCAAGCTCCAGTGTTGGACACCCCATGCCAAACAACTAGCAAGACAGGAACACAACACCACCCATTAGCAGAGAGGCTGCCTAAAATCATAATAAGGCCACAGAGACCGCAAAAGACACCACCAGACATGGTCCTGCCCACTAGAAAGACAATATCAAGACTCACCCACGAGAACACAGGCACCAGTCTCCTCCACCAGGAAGCCTAAACAACCCACTGAACCAACCTTACCCACTGGAGGCAGATACCAAAAACAACAGGAACAACAAATCTGCAGCCTGTGAAAAGGAGACCCCAAACACAGTAAGTTAAACAAAATGAGAAGACAGAGAAATACACAGCAGATGAAGGAGCAAAGTAAAAACACACCAGACCAAACAAATGCAGAGGAAATAGGCAGTCTACCGAAAAAGAATTCAGAGTAATGACAGTAAAAATGATCCAAAATCCTGGAAATAGAATAGAGAAAATACAAGAAATGTTTAACAAGGACCTAGAAGAACTAAAGAGCAAACAAACAATGATGAACAACACAATAAATGAAATAAAAAATTCTCTAGAAGGAATCAATAGCAGAATAACTGAGGCAGAAGAATGGATAAGAGACCTGGAAGATAAAATAGTGGAAATAACTACTGCAGAGCAGAATAAAGAAAAAAGAATGAAAAGAATTGAGGACACTCTCAGAGACCTCTGGGACAACATTAAATGCACCAGCATTTGAATTATAGGGGTCCCAGAAGAAGAAGAGGAAAAGAAAGGGACTGAGAAAATATCTGAAGAGATTATAGTTGAAAACTTGCCTAATATGGGAAAGGGAATAGTCAGTCAAGTCCAGGAAGCACAGAGAGTACCATACAAGATAAAGCCAAGGAGAAACATGCCAAGACACATATTAATTAAACTATCAAAAATTAAATACAAATAAAAAATATTTAAAACAGCAAGGGAAAAGCAACAAATAACATATAAGGGAATCCCCATAAGGTTAACAGCTGATCTTTCAGTAGCAACTCAGCAAGACAGAAGGGAGTGGCAGGACGTGTTTAAAGTGATGAAAGGGAAAGACCTACAATGAAGATTACTCTACCCAGCAAGGATCTCATTCAGATTTGACAGAGAAATTAAAACCTTTACAGACAAGCAAAAACCAAGAGAAATCAGCACCACCAAACCAGCTTAACAACAAATGCTACAGGGAGTTCTCTAGGCAGGAAACACAAGAGAAGGAAAAGACCTACAATAACAAACCCAAAACAATTAAGAAAATGGTAATAGGAACATACATATAATTACCTTAAATGTAAATGGATTAAATGCTCCAACCAAAAGACGTAGACTGGCTGAATGGATACAAAAACAAGACCCATATATATGTTGGGTACAAGAGACCCACTTCAGACCTAGGGACACATACAGACTGAAAGTGAGGGGATGGAAAAAGATATTCCATGCAAGTGGACATCAAAAGAAAGCTGGAGTCCAAGTGGAGCGAGTGAGCTGAGTGGTTGTGTAGTCACGTCCCGGAGACCAGTAGTGCTTGCAGCATGGCTGAGTGACTGACTGAAGAGCAGATTGCAGAATTCAAAGAAGCTTTTTCACTACTTGACAAGGATGGTTATGGAACTATAACAACAAAGGAATTGGGAACTGTAATGAGGTCTCATGGGTAGAATCTCACAGAAGCAGACTTACAGGACATGATTAATGAAGTGGATGCTGATGGTAATGGCACAATTGACTTCCCGGAATTTCTGACAATGATGGCAATAAAAATGAAAGACACAGACAGTTAAGAAGAAATTAGGGAAGCATTCCATGTATCTGATAAGGATGGTAATGTCTATATTAGTGCAGCAGAGCTCCGCCATGTGATGACAAACCTTGGAGAGAAGTTAACAGGTGAAGAGGTTGATGAAATGATCAGGGAAGCAGATATTGATGGTGATAATCAAGTAAACTATGAAGAGTTTGTACAAATGATGACAGCAAAGTGAAGACATTGTACGGAGTGTGTTAAATTTCTTGTACAAAAACGTTTATTTGCCTTTTCTTTGCTTGTAACTTATCTGTAAAAGGTTTCAACCTACTGTCAAAAAAATATGCATGTATTAGGACTTCATTCCTCCATGTTTTATTCTCTTATCTTACTGTCATTGTCCTGAAACCTTATTTTAGAAAAATTAAACAAGTAACACGTTGCATGTGGCTTACTCTGGATATATCTAAGCCCTTCTGCACTTCTAAACTTAGACTGAGTTGGTCAAATGAGGGAACAAGTGGGTTATGCCTTTTTTTTAAGTTGTTTTCTTTAGGAACTGTCATCATGTTGTTCTTGAAGTGTGGAGTTGTAACTCTGTGTGGACTATGAACAGTCAACAAAATGTACTTAAAAGTGGCACTATTGCAAAATTGGTATTTTATCCAGGACTCATACACTATCTTTTTGTACTGCTGGTCCTTTACCAGAAACAATTTCTTTTATTGTTACTTGCTTGTTGTTTTAGCCACTTAAAGAAAATCTGCTTATGGCACAATTTGCCTCAAATCCACTCCAAGATGTATATTTGTTTTCCAATAAAAAATTACAGTTTACCTAACTAAAAAAAAAAAGAAAGAGAGCTGGAGTCACAATTCTCATATCAGAAAAAATAGACTTTAAAATAAAGACTATTACAAGAGACAAAGAAAGACACTGCATAATGATCAAGGAATCAATCCAAAAGAAGATACAACAATTGCAAATATTTATGCACCGAACATAGGAGCACCTCAATACATAAGGCAAATGCTAAGAGCCATCAAAGGGGAAATCAACAGTAACACAATAATAGTAGGGGACTTTAACACCCCACTTTCACCAATGGAAAGATCATTCAAAATGAAAATAAGTAAGGAAACACGAGCTTTAAATGACATATTAAACAAGATGGGCTTAATTGATATTTATATAGGACATTCCACCCAAAAACAATAGAATACACTTTGTTCTTAAGTGCCTATGGAGCATTCTCCAGGATAGATCATATCAAGCCTTGGTAAATTTAAGAAAATTGAAATTGTATCAAGTATCTTTTCCGACCACAATGCTATGAGACTAGATATTGATTACAGGAAAAAAACTGTAAAAGATACAAACACATGGAGGCTAGACAATGCACTACTAAATAACCAAGAGATCACTGAAGAAATCAAAGAGGAAATCAAAAAATACCTAGAAACAAATGACAATGAAAACACGATGACCCAAAACCTATGGGATGCAACAAAAGCAGTTCTAAGAGGGAAGCTTATAGCAATACAATCCTACTTCAAGAAACATCTCAAATAAACCACCTAAACTTACACCTAAAGCAATTAGAGAAAGAAGAACGAAAAACCCCAAAGTTAACAGAAGGAAAGAAATCATAAAGATCAGATCAGAAATAAATGAAAAAGAAATGAATGACACAATAGCAAAGATCAATAAAACTAAAAGCTAGTTCTTTGAGAAGATAAACAGTTTTGATAAACCATTAGCCAGAGTCATCAAGAACAAAAGGGAGGAGACTCAAATCAATAGAATTAGAAATGCAAAAAGAGGAGTAACAACTGACACTGCAGAAATACAAAGGATCATGAGAGGATCAACTATATGCCAATAAAATGGACAACCTGGAAGAAATGGAACAATTCTTAGAAAAGCACAACCTTCCGAGACTGAACCAGGAAGAAATAGAAAATATAAACAGACCGATCACAAGCACTGAAATTGAAACTGTAATTAAAAATCTTCCAACAAACAAAAGCCCAGGACCAGATGGCTTCACAGGAGAATTCTATCAAACATTTAGATAAGAGCTAACACCTATCCTTCTCAAACACTTCCAAAATATAGCAGAATGAGGAACAATCCCAAACTCATTCAATGAGACCACCATCACCCTGATGCCAAAACCAGACACAAATGTCACAAAGAAAGAAAACTACAGGTGAATATCACTGATGAACATAGATGCAAAAATCCTCAACAAAATACTAGCAAGCATGGGATGAAGTGAGACAGTGGCATGGACATATATACACTACCAAGTGTAAGAGAAGATAGCCACTGAGAAGCAGCTGCATAGCACAGGGAGATCAGCTTGGGGCTTTGTGTCCAACTAGAGGGGTGGGATAGGGAGGGTAGGAGGGAGACGAAAGAGGGAGGAGATATGGGGATATATATACATATAGCTGAGTCACTTTGTTATACAGAAGAAACTAACACACCATAGTAAAGCAATTATACTCCAATACAGATATTTTTAAAAATAAAACTAGGAAAAAGACTCCAACAGCACATTAAAAGTATCATACAACATGATCAACTGGGATTTATCCCAGGAATGCAAGGATTCTTCAATATATGCAAATCAATCAATGTGATAAACCATATTAAAAAACTGAAGGATAAAAAACATATGATCATCTCAATAGATGCAGAAAAAGCTTTCAACAAAATTCAACACCCATTTATGATAAAAACCCTCCAGAAAGAAAGCATAGAGGGAACTTTCCTCAACATAATAAAGGCCATATATGGTAAAACCATAGCCAACATTGTTCTCAGTGGTGAAAAAATGAAACCATTTCCACTAACATCAGGAACAAGGCAAGGTTGCCCACTCTCACCAATATTATTCAACATAGTTTTGGAAGTTTTAGGCAGAGCAATCAGAGAAGAAAAAGAAATAACAGGAATCCAAATTGGAAAAGAAGATGTAAAGTTGTCACTGTTTGTAGATAACACGATACTATACATAGAGAATCCTAAAGATGCTACCAGAAAACTACTAGAGCTAATCAATGAATTTGGTAAAGTAGAGGATACAAAATTAATGCACAGAAATCTCTGGCATTCCTATACACTAATGATGAAAAATCTGAAAGAGAAATTACGGAAACACTCCCATTTATCATTGCAACAAAAAGAATAAAATACCTAGGAATAAACCTACCTAAGGAGACAAAAGACCTGTATGCAGAAAACTATAAGACACTGATGAGAGAAATTAAAGATGATACAAACAGATGGAGAGATATACCATGTTCTTGGATTGGAAGAATGAACATTGTGAAAATGACTCTACTACCCAAAGCAATCTACAGATTCAATGCAATCCCTATCAAACTAAGGCATTTTTCACAGAACTAGGACGAAAAATTTCACAATTAGTATGGAAACACAAAGGACCCCAAAAAGCCAAAGCAATCTTGAGAAAGAAAAATGGAGCTGGAGGAATCAGGCTCCCTGACTTCAGACTATACTACAAAGCTACAGTAATCAATACAGTATGGTACTGGCACAGAAATATAGATCAATGGAACATGATAGAAAGCCCAGAGATAAACCCATGCACGTATGGTCACCTTGTCATTGATAAAAGAGGCAAGACTATATAATGGAGAAAAGACAGCCTCTTCAATAAGTGGTGCTGGGAAAACTGGATAGCTACATGTAAAAGAATGAAATTAGGACACTCCTTTACACCATGCACAAAAAAAAACCAACTCAAAATGGATCAAAGACCTAAATGTAAACCCAGAAACTATCAAACTCTTAGAGGAAAACATAGACAGAACACTCTATGACATATATCACAGCAAGATCCTTTTTGACCCACCTCCTAGAGAAATGGAAAAAAACCCAAAAATTAACAAATGGGACCTAATGAAACTTCAAAGCTTTTGCACAGAAAAGGAAACCATAAACAAGATGAAAAGACAATCCTCAGAATGGGAGAAAATATTTGCAAATGAAGCAACTGACAAATGATTAATCTCCAAAATATACAAGCTCATGCAGCTCAATATCAAAAAAACAAAAAACCCAATCCAAAAATGGGCAGAAGACCTAAATAGACATTTGTCTAAAGAAGATATACAGATTGCCAACAAACACATGAAAGGATGCTCAACATCACTAATCATTATAGAAATGCAAATGAAAGCTACAATAAGGTATTACCTCACACTGGTCAGAATGGCCATCATCAAAAAATTTACAAACAATAAATGCTGGAGAGGGTGTGGGGAAAAGGGAACCCTCTTTGCACTGTGGGTGGGATGTAAAGTGATACAGCCACTATGGAGAATAGTATGGAGGTTTCTTAAAAAACTAAAAATAGAACTACCATTTGACCCAGCAATCCCCATACTGGGCATATACCCTGAGAAAAACATAATTCAGAAAGAGTCATGTAGGGCGGAGGGGAAGATGGCGGAAGAGTAAGACGCAGAGATCACCTTCCTCCCCACAGATATACCAGAAATCCATCTACACGTGGAGCAGCTCCTACAGAACACCTACTGAATGCTGGCAGAAGACCTCAGACCTCCCAAAAGGCAAGAAACTCCCCACGTACCTGGGTAGGGCAAAAGAAAAAACAGAGACAAAAGAATAGGGACGGGACCTGCACCAGTGGGAGGGAGCTGTGAAGGAGGAAAGGTTTCCACACACTAGGAAGCCCCTTCGCAGGGGGAGACTGCTGGAGGCGGAGTGGGGAGCTTCAGAGCCGCGGGGGAGAGCACAGCAATAGGGGTGCGGAGGACAAAGTGGGGAGATTCCTGCACAGAGGATGAGTGCCGACCGGCACTCACCAGCCCGAGAGGCTTGTCTGCTCACCCACTGGGGAGGGCGGGGCTGCGAGCTGAGGCTCCGGCTTTGGTTGGAGTGCAGGGAGAGGACTGGGGTTGGCTCCGTGAACACAGCCTGAAGGGGTTAGTGCACCACGGCTAGCCGGGAAGAAGCCCGGGAAAAGCTCTGGAGCTGCCGAAGAGGCAAGAGACTTTTTCTTCCCTCTTTGTTTCCTGGTGCACGAGGAGAGGGGTTTAAGAACGCTGCTTAAAGGAACTCCAGAGACAGGTGCGAGCCACGGCTAAAAACGTGGACAACAGAGACGGGCGGGAGACGCTAAGGCTGCTGCTGCCGCCACCAAGGGGCCTCTGTGCGAGCACAGGTCACTATCCACACCCCTCTTCCGGGGAGCCTGTGCAGCCCACCACTGCCAGATTCCCAGGATCCAGGGACAACTCCTCTGGGAGAACACACGATAGGCCTAAGGCTGGTGCAATGTCACGCCGGCCTCTGTCGCCGCAGGCTCACCCCGCACTCCGCGCCCCTCCCTCCCACTGGTCTGAGTGAGCCAGAGCCCCCGAATCAGCGGCTCCTTTAACCCCGTCCTGTATGAGCAAAAAACAGACGCCCTCCGGCGACCTACACGCAGAGGCAGGGCCAAATCCAAAGCTGAGCCCCTGTGAGCTGTGAGAACAAAGAAGAGAAAGGGAAATCTCTCCCAGCAGTCTCAGGAACAGTGGATTAAAGCTCCAAAATCAATTTGATGTACCCTGCATCTGTGAAATACATGAATAGACAACAAATCATCCCAAATTGAGGACTTCGAGAGAAAGATTTATGATTTTTTACCCTTTTCCTCTTTTTGTGAGTGTGTATGTGTATGCTCCTGTGTGAGATTTTGTCTGTATAGCTTTGCTTCCACCATTTGTCCTAGGGTTCCATCTGTCCATTTTTTAAAAAAATTTTTTTCTTCTTAAATAATTTTAATAACTTTATTATACTTTACCTTCTTTCTTTCTCTCTCTCTCTCTTTCTTTCTTTCTTTCTTTCTTTCTTTCTTTCTTTCTTTCTTTCTTTCTTTCTTTCTT
>NW_021703767.1:129432223-129463173 GCF_005190385.1 Monodon monoceros
CTTTCTTTCTTTCTTTCTTTCTTTCTTTCTTTCTTTCTTTCTTTCTTCCTCTATTTCCTTCCTTCCCTCCTTTAGACAACGAATCATCCCAAATTGAGGAGATGGACTTTGAGAGCAAGATTTATGATTTTTTCCCCTTTACCTCTTTTTGTGAGGGTGTATGTGTATGCTTCTGTGTAAGATTTTGTCTGTATAGCTTTGTTTCCAACATTTGTCCTAAGGTTCTATCAGTCCCTTTATTTTTCTAAATAATTATTTTTTAATTTAATAACTTTATTATATTTTACTTTATTTTACTGTATCTTCTTTCTTTTTTCCTTCCTTCCCTCCTTCCTTCCTTCCTTCTTCCTTCACTCCCTCCCTCCCTCCTTTCTTTCCTTCTTTCCTTCTTTTCTTCTTTCTTTCTTCCTTTCCTTCTTTCTATATATCTTTCTTTCTTTCTTTCTTTCTTCCTACTTCTACTAATTCTTTCTCTCTACTTTTTCTCCCTTTTATTCTGAGCCATGTGGAGTCTCTTGGTGCTGCAGCCAGGAGTCAGTGCTGTGCCTCTGAGGTGGGAGAGCCAACTTCAGGACACTGGTCAACAAGAGAGCACCCAACTCCACATAATATCAAATGGTGAAAATCTCCCAGAGATCTCCATCTCAACACCAGCACCCAGCTTCACTCAACGACCAGAAAGCTACAGTGCTGGAAAACCTATGCCAAACAACTACCAAAACAGGAACACAACCCCACCCATTAGCAGAGAAGCTGCCAAAAATCGTAATAACTCCACAGACACCCCAAAACACAACACCAGACGTGGACCTGCCAACTAGATAGACAAGATCTAGCCTCATCCACCAGAACACAGGCACTAGTCCCGTCCACCAGGAAGCCTACACAACCCACTGAACAAACCTTAGCCACTGGGGACAGACATCAAAAACAACGGGAACTACGGACCTGCAGCCTGCAAAAAGGAGACCCCAAACACAGTAAGAAAAGCAAAGTGAGAAGACAGAAAAACACACAGCAGATGAAGGATCAAAGTAAAAACACATCAAACCTAACAAATGCAGAGGAAATAGGCAGTCTACCTGAAAAAGAATTCAGAATAATGATAGTAAAGATGATCCAAAATCTTGGAAATAGAATGGACAAAATGCAAGAAACATTTAACAAGGAACTAAAAGAACTAAAGAGGAAACAAACAATGATGAACAACACAATAAATGAAATGAAAAAGACTCTAGATGGGATCAACAGCAGAATAACTGAGGCAGAAGAACAGATAAGGGACCTGGAAGATAAAATAGTGGAAATAACTACTGCAGAGCAGAATAAAGAAAAAAGCATGAAAAGAACTGAGGACAGTCTCAGAGACCTCTGGGACAACATTAAATGCACCAACATTCGAATTATAGGGGTTCCAGAAGAAAAAGAGAAAAAGAAAGGGACTGAGAAAATATTTGAAGAGATTATAGTTGAAAACGTCCCTAATATGGGAAAGGAAATAGTTAATCAAGTCCAGGAAGCACAGAGAGTCTCATACAGGATAAATCCAAGGAGAAATACACCAAGACACATATTAATCAAACTGTCAAAAATTAAATACAAAGATAGCATAATCAGGCAGCAAGGGAAAAACAAAAATAACACACAAGAGAATCCCCATAAGGTTAACAGCTGATCTCTCAGCAGAAACTCTGCAAGCCAGAAGGGAGTGGCAGGACATACTGAAAGTGATGAAGGAGAAAAACTTGCAACCAAGATTACTCTACACAGCAAGGATGTCATTCAGATTTGATGGAGAAATTAAAACCTTTACAGACAAGCAAAAGCTGAGAGAGTTCAGCACCAACAAACCAGCTTTACAACAAATGCTAAAGGAACTTCTCTAGGCAAGAAACACAAGAGAAGGAAAAGACCTATAATAACGAACGCAAAACAATTTAGAAAATGGGAATAGGAACATACATATTGATAATTACCTTAAATGTAAATGGACTAAATGCTCCTACCAAAAGACACAGATTGGCTGAATGGATACAAAAACAAGACCCATATATATGGTGTCTACAAGAGACCCACTTCAGACCTAGAAACACATACAGACAGAAAGTAAGGGGATGGAAAAAGATATTTCATGCAAATGGAAACCAAAAGAACGCTGGAGTAGCAATTCTCTTATCAGCCAAAATAGACTTTAAAATAAAGGCTATTAGGGCTTCCCTGGTGGCGCAGTGGTTGAGAGTCTGCCTGCCGATGCAGGGGACATGGGTTCATGCCCCGGTCTGGGAAGATCCCACATGCCGCGGAGTGGCTGGGCCCGTGAGCCATGGCCGCTGAGCCTGAGCGTCCGGAGCCTGTGCTCCGCAACAGGAGAGGCCACAACAGTGAGAGGCCTGTGTACCGCAATAAATAAATAAATAAAGGCTATTAGAAGAGACAAAGAAGGACACTACATAATGACCAAGGCATCGATCCAAGAAGAAGATATAACAATTGTAAATATTTATGCACCCAACATAGGAGCACCTCAATACAAAAGGCAAATATTAACAGCCATAAAAGGGGAAAGTGACAGTAACACATTCATAATAGGGGACTTTAATACCCCACTTTCACCAATGGACAGATCACCCAAAATGAAAATAAATAAAGAAACACAAGCTTTAAATGATACATTAAACAAGATGGACTTAATTGATGTTTATTGGACACTCCATCCAAAAACAACAGAATACACATTTTTCTCAAGTGCTCATGGAATATTCTCCAGGATAGATCATAACTTGGGTCGCAAATCTAGCCTTGGTAAATTTAAGAAAATTGAAATTGTATCAAGTATCTTTTCCAAGCAAAACGCCATGAGACTAGATACCAATTACAGGAAAAGATCTGTAAAAGATAAAAACACATGAAGGCTAAACAATACACTACTTAATAATGAAGTGATCACTGAAGAAATCAAAGAGGAAATCAAAAAATACCTAGAAACAAATGACAATGGAGACACAACGACCCAAAACCTATGGGATGCAGCAAAAGCAGTTCTAAGAGGGAAGTTTATAGCAATACAAGCCCACCTTAAGAAGCAGGAAACATCTGGAATAAACAACCTAACCTTGCACCTAAAGTAATTAGAGAAAGGAGAACAAAAAAACCCAAAGTTAGCAGAAGGAAAGAAATCATAAACATCAGATGAGAAATAAATGAAAAAGAAATGAAGGAAACAATAGCAAAGATCAATAAAACTAAAAGATGGTTCTTTGAGAAGATAAACAAAATAGATAAACTATTAGCTAGACTCATCAAGAAAAAAAGGGGAAGACTCAAATCAATAGAATTAGAAATGAAAAAGGAGAAATAACAACTGACACTGCAGAAATACAAAAGATCATGAGAGATTACTACAAGCAACTCTATGCCAATAAAATGGACAACCTGGAACAAATGGACAAATTCTTGAAACGCACAACCTGCCAAGACTGAATCAGGAAGAAATAGAAAATATGAACAGACCAATCACAAGCACTGAAATTGAAACTGTGATTAAAAATCTTCCAGCAAACAAAAGCCCAGGACCAGATGGCTTCACAGGCAAATTCTATCAAACATTTAGAGAAGAGCTAACACCTATCCTTCTCAAACTCTTCCAAAATATAGCAGAGGGAGGAACACTCCCAAATTCCTTCTGCGAGGCCACCATCACCTTGATAACAAAACCAGACAAGGATGTCACAAAGAAAGAAAACTACACGCCAATATCACTGATGAACATAGATGCAAAAATCCTCAACAAAATAATAGCAAACAGAATCCAACAGCACATTAAAAGGATCATACACCATGATCAAGTGGGGTTTATTCCAGGAATGCAAGGATTTTTCAATATATGCAAATCTATCAATGTGATAAACCATATTAACAAATTGAAGGAGAAAAACCATATGATCATCTCAATAGATGCAGAGAAAGCATTTAAAAAAATTCAACACCCATTTATGATAAAAACCCTCCAGAAAGTAGGCATAGAGGGAACTTTCCTCAACATAATAAAGGCCATATATGACAAGCCCACAGCCAACATCATCCTCAATGGTGAAAAACTGAAAGCATTTCCACTAAGATCAGGAACACGACAAGGTTGCCCACTCTCACCACTCTTATCCAACATAGTTTTGGAAGCTTTAGCAATAGCAATCAGAGAAGAAAAGGAATCCAAATCGGAAAAGAAGAAGTAAAGCTGTCACTGTTTGCAGATTACATGATAGTATACATAGAGAATCCTAAAGGTGTTACCAGAAAACTACTAGAGCTAATCAATGAATTTGGTAAAGTTGCAGGATACAAAATTAATGCACAGAAATCTCTTGCATTCCTATACACTAATGATGAAAAATCTGAACGTGAAAGCAAGAAAACACTCCCATTTACCATTGCAACAAAAAGAATAAAATATCTAGGAATAAACCTACCTAAGGAGACAAAAGACCTGTATGCAGAAAATTATAAGACACTGATGAAAGAAATTAAAGATGATACAAATAGATGGAGAGATATACCATGTTCGTGGGTTGCAAGAATCAACATTGTGAAAATGACTCTACTACCCAGAGCAATCTGTAGATTCAATGCAATCCATATCAAACTACCACTGGCATTTTTCACAGAACTAGAGCAAAAAATTTCACAATTTGTATGGAAACACAAAAGACCCCGAATAGCCAAAGCAATCTTGAGAACGAAAAACAGAGCTGGAGGAATCAGGCTCCCTGACTTCAGACTATACTACAAAGGTACAGTAATCAAGATAGTATGGTACAGGCACAAAAACAGAAAGGTAGATCAATGGAACAGGAGAGAAAGCCCAGAGATAAACCCACGCACATATGGTCACCTTATCATTGATATAGGAGGCAGAAATGTACAGTGGAGAAAGGACAGCCTCTTCGATAAGCAGTGCTGGGAAACCTGGACAGGTACAAGTAAAAGTATGAGATTAGATCACTCCCTAACACCATACACAAAAATAAGCTCAAAATGGATTAAAGACCTAAATGTAAGGCCAGAAACTATCAAATTCTTAGAGGAAAACATAGGCAGAACACTCTATGACATAAATCACAGCAAGATCCTTTTTGACCCACCTCCTAGAGAAATGGAAATAAAAACAAAAATAAACAAATGGGACCTAATGAAACTTCAAAGCTTTTGCACAGCAAAGGAATCCATAAACAAGACCAAAAGACAACCCTCAGAATGGGAGAAAATATTTGCAAATGAAGCAACTGACAAAGGATTAATTTCCAAAATTTACAAGCAGCACATGCAGCTCAATAACAAAAAAACAAACAACCCAATCCAAAAATGTGCAGAAGACCTAAATAGACATTTCCCCAAAGAAGATATACAGACTGCCAACAAACACATGAAAGAATGCTCAACATCATTAATCATTAGAGAAATGCAAATCAAAACTACAATGAGATATCATCTCACACCAGTCAGAATGGCCATCATCAAAAAACCTAGAAACAATAAATGCTGGAGAGGGTGTGGAGAAAAGGGAACACTCTTGCACTGCTGGTGGGAATGTGAATTGGTTCAGCCACTATGGAGAACAGTATGCAGGTTCCTTAAAAAACTACAAATAGAACTACCATATGACCCAGCAATCCCACTACTGGGCATATACCCTGAGAAAACCAAAATTCAAAAAGAGTCATGTACCAAAATGTTCATTGCAGCTCTATTTACAGTAGCCCGGAGATGGAAACAACCTAAGTGCCCATCATCAGATGAATGGATAAAGAAGAAGTGGCACATATATACAATGGAATATTACTCAGCCATAAAAAGAAACAAAATTGAGCTATTTGTAATGAGGTGGATAGACCTAGAGTCTGTCATACAGAGTGAAGTTAGTCTGCAAGAGAAAGACAAATACCCTATGCTAACACATATATATGGAATTTAAGGGAAAAAATGTCATGAAGAACCTAGGGGTAAGACAGGAATAAAGATACAGACCTACTGGAGAACGGACTTGAGGATATGTGGAGGGGGAAGGGTGAGCTGTGACAAAGCGAGAGAGAGGCATGGACATATATACACTAACAAACATAAGGTAGATAGCTAGTGGGAAGCAGCCGCATAACACAGGGAGATCAGCTCCGTGCTTTGTGACCACCTGGAGGGGTGGGATAGGGAGGGTGGGAGGGAGGGAGACGCAAGAGGGAAGAGATATGGGAACATATGTATATATATATAACTGATTCACTTTGTTATAAAGCAGAAACTAACACACCATTGTAAAGCAATTATACCCGAATAAAGGTGTTAAAAAAAAAAGAGTCATGTACCACAATGTTCACTGCAGGACTATTTACAATAGCCAGGACATGGAAGCAATCTAAGTGTCTATCAACAGATGCATGGATAAAGGTGCGGCACATATATACAATGGAATTAGCCCGAAAAAGGAACGAAATTGCGTTATTTGTAGTGAGGTGGATGGACCGAGAATCTTTCACACACAGTGAATTCAGAAAGAGAAAAACAAATACCGTATGGTAACACATATATATGGAATTTAAAAAAAAAAAAGTTCTGAGGAACCTAGGGGCAGGACAGGAATAAAGATGCAGACATAGATAATGGACTTGAGAACATGGGGAAGGGGAAGGCAAGTTGGGACGAAGTGAGAGAGGGCGCACTGACTTATATACACTACCAAATGTAAAATAGATAGCTAGTGGGAAGCAGCCGCATAGCACAGGGAGATCAGCTAAGTGCTTTGTGACCACCTAGAGGGGTGGGCTAGGGAGGGTGGGAGGGAGATGCAAGAGGGAAGAGATATGGGGATATATGTATATGTATAGTTGACTCATTTTGTTATACAGTAGAAATTAACACAACATTTTAAAGCAATTATACTCCAATAAAGATGTTAAAAAAATAAAATAAAATAAATAATAAACCATTCTCCCCCCCTAAAAAAAAGGTACTACAAACAAAAGTGAGGTTTTGAAAATAGGGCTTATATCACATATTTACTTTTGGATTTCTCTGACTACTCTTCAAGATTTAAATAGTCGTGAAGATGGACTAGAAAAAGTCTTCCACTTCTCTATTTTTCTGCTACTTCTTTGTATTTCCTGCTATTATTTTTCAGGTAAATGATGATAACTTATTGAGGTAATAAAGTTTCTTTACTATAAAAAAAAGCTTTCGAGGAAAAGAAAAATAATTTACTTTTAATCATATTCATTACAATCACAATTTATCTCAGGCTTAGTCACTGGGAATTGAGCTGACTTGAAGCTCTAGGCAGAAGAGGTAATTTAGGTTGTTGGATTTTTCCTCTGTATGGATATGCTCCACAGTGATGAATATTTTGCAATTCGATCTTTTCTGGACTAGGTGTCATGTTCCATTGGTCCATTTTGCCAATAACACACTGTCTTGATTTATAAAGACTTTATAAAAAACTTAGTTTTAGAGTAAGTCTTAAAGTCAGGCAGTGTGAGTTCTCCAACTTTGTTCTTTTTCAAAATTGTTTCACCTATTGTGCAATTTCATATTTTAAAAACTTATTTTAATATTTTGTGGAAACATTTTTATATTTATTAAATATAGCTGCTTTGTTTACTTTTATCTGGAAAAAAAGGAAAATAAAAGAATGAAGCGGTGTCAGTAAGGGATACTTTGGGCTGAAAGTGAATCTGTCATTTCTGTGCCTTAAACAAAGAGGGGGTTTATTTTTCCCTCACATAAGAGAAGTCTGAAGATAGGTGTCTGCTAGCATTGGTTCAGTGGCTCAACAGTGTCAGGGCCAACGTCTCTGTGGTTCTCTTGACCTCTCCCTCATGGTCACAAGATGGCAGCTACACCTACTGCCATCTTGTCCATTCATGGTAGAAAAAAGTAACTTTTGTCTCCTTGTCCAGAATTCTGTCAAATGCCTCCTTTGGCTTCAAGAGAGGTTATGTATGGTATTTTTGTCTTTCAGTCTGTGCAATAGACATAGACCAGAAAGAAGGGGTTTGATATGAGAGTCAGGAGTACTAACCTGAGGTGTTGGCCACCAAAGATTGAGGAGAGGTTTAAAAAAAGCTTTTCATTGAATTCTGCACTCCCCAAAAATATTAGCAAATAAAGCAGTGATTTAGAATCCAAGTGAAGCCACATCACTTTCCTTCTCAGTGTTGCACAGGAACCACCTCAGAGCCTCCTGATCCTGCCTCTCATGAGCATTAACTCTCCCCCAGCACTCACATAGGCCTTGAGAGTCGGAGACACCAGCTAGAAAAACAAAGCTAGTGTATTGCTGAAGGACAAGAGTGACATTGTGACCAGGCTACAGCATAGCTCTCTTTAATAAACTTTCAACTAAAGAATGTTGGAATTCAATGTATGTCCATGAATTGCCTGTTTCAGTCCCTGAATGGGGAAAACTTGGCATTTCTTCTTTTCTCTCATTCACTAAATATTTATAGGGCTCCTATGTGCCAGGCACTGGGTGTTTTTTATTCTTCTTCCTTTTATTATTGTTCCCTGTCCTGTTTTCTTGGATTATTATTCTCTCCAAGTCTATGGGGATACGTGTAAAAGTATACGACAATGTGTCAAACCTGCAAAGCGCAGAGCACCGTCAGGGCTGTCAGAGCACTGCTCACACCCCGGAGAAGGAAAGACTGAGAAGGCGTGAAGGAATCAGGATGCAAGAGAATACCTGTGAGGAATAGTGTTTCTTACAATACTCATGTGCTTATTCATGCATTTATTTGTTCACTAAATATTTATTGAGTCCATTTGCTAGATTCTGGAGATATTCTGGTGAATACACAGATAAGGTCTCTACCTTCATTGAGCTTAAACTTGTTGTGGGACAATATTTTTGAAATATGAACCAATGTTATTTCTCCCAATAGTTCACTTTTTCTTTCCCTCCTCCCAGTCAAGTAGCTAGGCTATGCTCATTGCCTCAGTGGAGAGATGAAATAAGCAGAAAGCAGAGAATAAAAGGAGATTTCCTATACTTTAGGGGAATAGAAATGACATTAAGCATAAACAGTATGTTAGCATGAACGGACCACACCCATACAGACACCTCACTAGATGGCAAAGATTCATCTGAGCTGAAAGGGGGAAGAGAGATGGAGGGCAAGGGAATTGCCACAGAGGCCAGCGGGGAAAGGAAGGAGCACTCCAGACCTGAAAGGGCTGTGGATGAGCACAGCTGTATCTCAGCCCAGGGCCAGAGTGAGGAGAATTTGTGGGCACCAAGGAACCAGATGGCAACCAGGCTGCATTTACCCAACACAGAGGGAGCACCCACCACCTACACTGGGTCTATACAAACTATCCTTTCCCCAGGCATCCAAACTCCGTGCCCGCCTCTTCTTCCTGGGCACACAGTTATGCTCTATTTCCCAGCCTCCTTTGCAAAAAGATGAAGTCATATCATGAAGCAGGGAGTTCTGGCCAATGGTCTTGAGAAGAAGTGATATACATCATTTCCTATCCTGTCCATAAATACTTCCAATGCAATCCCCATGCTCCCTCTTTCCTGTTCTGCCAGGTATAAATGACAGGTTACAAGGCCACAGGAAATGGCAAAGCCAAAAGGTGGAAGGAGCCTGGGTCCCCAAGTCCCTTCTTGGAAGAGTCCCTGAGTTTCTGGTCCCACTCTGACCAGAAACATCTGTGTTATGTGAACTGAAGTTAATTTTTCTTGTTAAGCCACTAAAATGTTGAAGTTTGTTACAGAAATTTTAGCCTACTCTGACAAATATTCCAAGCAACGTCCCCAGCTCAAGTAACACTTTCCTGTCCCTGGACTTAGTTCACTCCTTACCCAAGTTAGTCCATGAGGATAGGTACCTCACTGCAAAATACCAGGACATGGTAAGCACCCTCCCCCAAAAGAAGGTGGGGCCCTCACAATCTACCACGTGGTATGATGATGAGAAAGGGAAAGGTCCTGCTCTTTTACTTGTGAAGCTAAACAGAACCTGCTTAAGATTTTCCCTGAGCTAGAAGAATTATTAAGCACACAAGCATCACAGTGTAGAAGGGGAAAGAAATATGCAACAAGCAAGTGTAGAGTTATATGCTGAGCTCCATGGAAGAAAAATAAAAATAATCTGGAGAGAATAATAGGTGAGGATATAACTTATATTAGGGAGGGGGAATGAGTGAAGACTTCTCTGAAGAAGGAACAGTTGAACCAAAACCTAAAGGGGGAATCACAGCCAAGCAGGTTAACAGCCAAGGGAATAGCATTCCAGGCAAAAGGAACAGAATGTGCAAAGGCCCTGAGAAAGGAAAGAGGTTGGCTTATGTGAGGATCTGAAATATGCCAGTATAGCTGTGACACAGAGAAAAGAGTATGATATGGGGATTCAGAAATAGGCAGAGGCAAATTCATATTGCCCCATGTAGACTTGGCTCTTGATTTTGCATTTTATTACAAGAGCCTGGGAAGGTGTTGAAATATTTTAAGGAGGGATCATGGTCAGGACTGCACTTTTAAAATATCAAACTGGCCAAGATGGAGGCTGGTTGGGAGGGAAGTAAAAGAGGAAGGAAAGAGCCAATGTAAGAGGCTATTTCAGCAATCCAGGCAAGAGATTAATGGTGTGTTGAATTAGAGGGATGGCAGCATGTATGTGGAGAGAATTGGATGAGTCTAAGATATACTTGGGAAGCTGAATAGAATGGAGCTCTTGCATTCAATATCTTTAAACTCTAGTGAGAGATGGGAGCAGGAATAAGTGGTACGAGACAGTTCTCAGCTGGGTGCTCTAAGGGTTGAGAGGATGTGGAAAATGACAGTAACAGCAGCTTCTCCTGTCTGAACCACCATAATTTGAGCAGGGTGGTTTGGAGGAGGTGGAGGCTGCAGGGAGAGCTGGGCTTGGAATCAGAAGGTTGTAGCCCAGTTGGGTAGGTGACTGTGTGCTCACTCAGTTGTGAGCCAGAGGGATAGAGCCCAATTAGGTAAGCGACTTGAAAACCTAACAAATAAGGCCTCTGCCTGGACATGATCTAAACACTATGGAGGAGGGTGGCACTCAAATAATTTCACCCTTTACCCATCCTTATTAGCTAATGATAATAATAATAAGAGGAAGAATAGCTAATATTATGGAGCTCTTTGTGCCAGGCCCTGTGCTAAGGAATGTGTTACAGTCTCTCATTTCAGCTCACTAGAACTTTAGTAAGATAGCTATAATTGTTACCACTGTTTACTAACACTAGTGCCTAGAGATTAGAACCTTGTCCAAGGCCATGTCTTTAGTAACTACAGTAGCATATATTCAAACCCAGCTCTGTCTTGACTCCAGAGCCAGGCTTCTACCTGTATCATCTAACATGTTGAGAAGGATTCTGAAGATACATTTGGGTTCAATGGGGCAAAGTCAGGTAGATGCAGTCTGGTCAGTCATGTATTTGCCACCTCTGTACCAGTACTGAATACTTCCAAAATATATCAATCCTATTTAAATAAAAGTATAATAGGGCTTCCCTGGTGGCGCAGTGGTTGAGAGTCCACCTGTTGATGAAGGGGACGCGGGTTCGTGCCCCGGTCCAGGAAGATCCCACATGCCGCGTGAGCGGCTGGGCCCGTGAGCCATGGCCGCTGAGCCTGTGCGTCCGGAGTCTGTGCCACAACAATGAGAGTCCCGCGTACCGCAAAAAAAAAAAAAAAAAGTATAATAGATGCTAGGATTAATAAATCTCTCTCTCCTAGCTGTCTTACTATAAAGTGAGTAACTGTAAGTACTGTAAGTACTCACTAACTGTCTTACTATAAACTTATAACCATCTGCCTTATTCTAAAAGATAAATCAATATGGATTTCATCCAACTTACAGTAACAAAAGAAAATTGTAATTATACTTTCTAACCTTATAGAATATCATATTCTAATATTTCTAATATGTCATTCTAATATGTCTAATGTCTGGTTATATTTTTCAGCCCAACTAACTAGAAAGAATATTGTTTGAAGAATCCAATACACAGAGGCCTCTAGACACCTTAACACAACAATTCTAAAAACATTATGAAATATTAAAAACCTACTTTGAGATCCTCTTCTCTTTAGAGCTCAACTGGAGAGTCACATCAGGCTAGAAAATGGTTCTGGGGCAAAGCCAAGCTTCGAGCTGTCAGGGAAAGGCTGCCTTGAAACAGAACTGCATCGTCTCTAGGAACTCAGTGTTAACTGGTAAAAACCAACATTGTTGTTCCTGAATGCTCTCATGAGAAAAGAGCATTTTAAACTACTAATGTGGTTTTCTTCTCCTCACCCCCTTTCCTACCCCCAGGGGAGAAAATGTTTATTCTTCTAATATAATTTCTTTCTTCTTTATGTCACCAACTGCCTCGTGATAGTATTACACTTGACCTCTCTTATTGAGAAGTTGCCAAGAACCAAAAGATAATTAGCTTAGTTTTTCAGACATATAAAAATGCCAGAGAGCAGACCATGCACATTTAATTGTAAATAGTGTCTGACTGCTCATATCTCAATGAAATTTTCTGGGGTTGTAAACAGTTTTGTATCTTAAAGGATGTTTTGTGCAATAGAATGTTTTGCTGAAAGGAGCTTGGTCCCTAACTTTTAGGGAATATAAGTGGGATAGGGCAGGGAATCAGCAGACATTCATGAAATGTCTACTTAGTCAGGCACATTGCTAAACTCTGAGGATACACAGAAGAGAACTGACAGTGTAATAAAGAAGGGAGAGAAGATCTGTACAACACCTCTTAGAGTGAGCAAAAGAGATTAGTATAGATATTAGAGTAGTTCTCGAAGTTGTGATCCCCAGACAAATAGCATCAGCGAGGAGCTTGTTAGAAATGCAATTCTCGGGCCCTACATGAACCCTACCGTGAGAGTGAGCCTAGAGATCACCCTCCAGGTGATTTTAATGCACACTAATATCTGGTAACCACTGGTTTAGCAAAAGAGATGACAATAAAGTGTAATTGCTTAGATCTTGTATGGGTTACTAATATCTAACCAAGAAATAATGAACTTAGATGCTGGGGCCATTCGGAGTGATGTAACCCAGCCCTTATGAGGCAGGTTTGAGGTTTCAGTCATGCCAACATCTAAGGCCATTCATGGGGTGTCCCTCCAGCTTTGATTCTTGATACATTTCTGTATTAGTTTCCTATTGCTGATGTAACAGATTACCACAAATTTAGTGACATAAAACAACAAAATTTATTATCTTTCAGTTCTGGGGGTCAGAAGTCCAAATTCAGTCTCATTGGCCTGAAGTCGAGGTGTAGGCAGATCTGCTTCCTTCTGGAAGCTGGGGGAAAATCCATTTCCTTGTCTTTTCCAGCTTCAAGAGGCCACTTGCATTCCTTGCCTAATGGCCCTGCATCACCTTGACCACTGCTTCCCTCATCACATCTCCTCTGACTCTGTCCTTCCCACCGTCTTCTTTATAAGGACCCTTGTGATTATACTGGGCCACCCACATAATCCGGGATAGTCTCCCCATCTCAAGCTGTTTAACCACATCTGCAATGATCCTTTGGCCACGTGGGTGGCATACTCACAGGTTCCTGGGATTAGGACATGGACATCTTTGAGGGGCGTTATTCAGTCTCCCACAACTTCCCCTTCAGTGTTGTTGGGAGAGCAGGGAAGAGGGATGGGGCAGGAGGTATTGAGTTAAAGAGTTTATAGGTGGATAGGATTAATAAGTTAGTTCATGTTAAATAAATAAATAAATAAAGTCTGTGGGTTCTGGAAAAAAAATAAGTTATTTCAGTTGTTAGGTTGTTTCACTGTGTTGGGTAGCCATTTCTCCAATAAAATCTCAGTCAAGCATGCGTGGCTGGGGGCACCCAAAAAAAGCGGAGTCAGTATGGTCAGCAAGGCCCAGCCCTCCTGAGCAGGCCTGCTTATCCCTGTGTTCACCTGTCTACTGGACATCACTTGGGCAGACCCAGAACTAAACTCTTCATTCCTCGTCCCTGTCCTGCCACACCCACCCCAACCTGTTTTTCCTCCATGAGTCCCCAACCCAGAAATCTACACCATATCTTAGGCTCCTCTTTCTCTTTCACTCCAAAACCCCCACCCCCACCCCAGCCACCCCACATCAAATCAGCCACTGAGTTCTATCAATCCCACCTCCCAGATATCTCTCTTCATCTTCCACCACCCTGACCAGGCTTGTCTCAAGGGGCTCACCATTCCTTACCCCAAGTTTTTGCAAGGGCCTCTTAACTGGCTCCCCTGGCTCTGGGAGTACCACCTTTATCACCACTACTGGGAGAGTATTTCCAAAACATAAATCTGTCACCCTTTTTCTCTGCTGCTTAAAACTCCCTAATGCCATCTTAGAATAAAGACCAACCCCTTAACAAGGTGGTTAAGGCTCTTCAAGAGCACCCTTAACTTACCTGGTCAGCTTCATGTTAGCCATTCCCTCAACAAATTATTTACAGATCCCAGAATGTACCTTGACCCCTCACACCTCCTACCTTTTGGACAGGCTCTTTTCTTTGCTGGAACATCCTCATTCAATTCTGTACCTGGCTGGAGTGACAACTCTTTAAGCCTTCCTCTAGGCATATTGCCCTGGCCTCTTACATCTAACTTAGCACCAACTACTCACCCTGGAAGCACTTATTACCCTAAATTACAGTTGATGATTTAATTGTAATCATCTCTCAGACCATTAGACTGTGAGTTCCTTAAGTGTAAGGATTATTCCCAGGGCCCAGCATAGTGCAGGTCACACAGTAATTGTTCAATACATTTCTTAGTTGAATTGAGATATTACATTGGGAAATGCTAGCTAAGAAAACAAAAAGGAGTGGAAGTTAGGAGGAGAGTTAGGATAGAGTCCTAAGTGCCTAGTAACTGGAGCAGATCAGAAAATTTTAGGGGACACCCATTGGGACATATACCCATGAGGACATAAAGAATAAAAAGAAAAGATTTTCAACAATCTCAGCTGTTCCTGAGGATCAAAGCCAGAGAATAGACAAGTAAGAAAGCCACCCATGCCATTCAACACAGCAGCTTCAAGTGGAATATAGAAGGTACAGAAGAAGGTGAGGGAAGATGGTCCGGCTTACAGGGTGTCAAGTACTTTACTGTGCTTGAACTTTACTGTGCATCACAATGTGGGGAGACCTTATTCAAAATGCATATCCTGGTCCAATCAGTCTGGAGGTGGGGGACCTCAGAATCTGCATTTTTAACAAGCGTTCTGACCAGTCACTTTGAGAAACACTTGAATATGTTGCAGTAAGATACTGACTATAAACTACATTCTAGAGAATGTTGAGATAAAAAAGGAAGAATATGGGCAGTATATAATTTGAGGGTGTTAGGTAAAAATGTCAAGAGGTGTGTATCAGTAACAGCCAACCACTAGGAGATGTGTGTGTGCACACACTTACACACACAGGGATTTGTTATGGGGATTTGACCTTACGGAATTATGGGATCTGCACAAGCAGTCTCTGTGAGGCTGTCTTTGCGTCTGGAGCTGGAGCATGAAGTCCACAGGGTAAATAGAAGGGAAGATGGATGGAAAGTGGAGGAGATCAAGAGCAGGCCAGAGCCCACAAACATGAGCTGGAGCCCCACAAGGATGGACTGAGACCCATGTCATTTCTCGCTGCCTCTGAGTGGTGTGGTGTTGTCCCAACTTCACAACTTCAGAAGTTGGAACCTTCCTAATGGAGCTAAATTCATACACCTGGCCTAGGAATGGGAGCACGGAAGGAGGGTCCAGGGGAAGGTAGGGCAGTTGCAGACCAGGCTGCTGCCTCACGGCAACCACGGCAACTGATAAGTGGCAACGTGTGCAAGCTACAAAATGGCTGCTTCTTCACTTCCACCCACCCAATCTCCCACAAGAGTCTCACTTTGGCCCAGATAACTAAAAATATACAGGGAGGAGAATTCTGGGAAATGCAGTTCAGCTTAGTCAAGTTAACACATTACAAACCCACCACAAGGGTGTGTGTGTGTGTGTGTGTGTGTGTGTGTGTGTGTGTCTGCGTGTGTCTCTGTGTGTGTATGTCTGTGTGTGTAAAGAAAGGACAGGGATCACCAGATGGAAAGGCTGGGGAGTCAATTAAGAGGGATAGTTGATGGAGCAATAGCCCAGCAAAATAAGGAAGGCAAGGGGTCTGGGCTTTGATGTTTGAAAGGAGGGACATCCTTCCTCTATCATAAATAGAAAGAAGCAGGGTAACAGAAAAAGGGAGGGCAGGGCTGGAGTGGGGAGGAAGTGGGGTATCTTGCACCAAAGCACACTTGTTAGAAGAAAAGGAAAGGAGGCAGACAACTTGAGACCCCTTGTGGGGAGCACGGCCCTTCTCAAAGATAAAGAACAACTTGTGTCACTTTCATTCTGAGGGTCCTCACATAAGAAAACTTTCAAGAGCAACCAACTCAAAGAAAATTTGAAGTCTTCTGGTTGTGGATACAGGATGAACTAATGTTCTTCCAAAACCCAAACTGTGACATAATTTTGAAATATGGTTATTAAGCACATCACTGTGAAGTTAAGGATGGTTACAGAGCTCACATCTTAGCATATGGTCTGCTTCTTCCTCGTTGAAGTTGTTGGCAGCATAGCTGCTCACAGCTTGGTGTGCTGTGCTAGCACCAGCATGAGAATTTAAGGAATGCCATGCCATGTCAGCCAGTCCATCTAAGATTTCTGGCAGAGAGAGGCCCCAAGGGGAACTTCATGGGCAAGGCAGAGCTCTTCTTTAAAACTTAAACCTACAAGTTAAGGATGTACCCAAACGCCAACAAAACTTCCCTAATCTGAGTCTGTTGTGAATGAATGGCCTAATTCACCTTCGGCCAATTTATTGTCTTCACTTCTTCTTGGGGTAGTGATTTCTCTTAGTTTACTTTCTATGCAAAATGGAACAGTTCCTCTTTTTATTAACTTTAACTCTTCTGGTTTCAGGCTTCAAAGAAGCCCCCCAGCTCTAATAGACAAAATTTGATGAGCAAGACCCATTCAAACTCTCCTTACTTGATTTTATGAAATTCTGGTCATGTCTCCTTGACCTTTTACTTTCTGGACTAGAAAACGTTTGTTTGTTTGTTTTTTTCTCTGGAAAAGAATCCATTTGGAGAAAAGAATTAGACTTGAATATAGATTATCTGGACTTCACTTGCAGTTTTTCTACTTGCTTGGGCAAATTAATCTCTGAATCAGTTTCTTCATCTTTAAATGGAGATATCAACAGGTACCTCACATGTTAATTATAAGGATTAAATGAGCAAATACAGGTATTAGGGCATAAGCTAAAAAGAACCTAAAATATAGAGGCTTAAATAAAACAGAAATCTGTTTCTTATGTAGTATTCAGAATTAGTGGCTGGTAGGTGTCTCTACATTCTCAATATACAGCTCTCATTTGTGGATGGGTCATCTCCCAGCCAGCAGTGTGGAGGACAGAGATAGTGGTGGGAAAGAGCTTCCTTTTTAAGGTGTGACCCAGAGACCACACACATCACGGTTGTTTATACCCCACTGGCCAGAATGTAGTTATGTGGCCACATCTAACAGCTAGGGAGGCTGGGAAATGTCTCTATCTGGATGGACATATGCCCAGTTAAAATTGTGGGGAAGTGGTTTGTTATTAAAAGGAAGGATAGAATGGATATTGGGGGATAATGAGCAATTTATATCAGCTACCCTGTCACTATTACATAGATTTCTATTATGGTTTAAAAAAATATGACCTTCTATTTCTCATCTCCCTTCCTATGGACAAAGAATCCCATATAGCCTGCAACTTGAAAGAATAGAAGATGAGTTTTTTGGAGGCAGAGAACTATGTCCTACTCATCTCTACATCTTCAGAACCTAACACAGAATTATTCTTAATAAATGTTTATCAAAGTGAACAATCATAATCATTCCTAGAGCCCCCATCTGGGTTAAACCCTTTTTGTAACATGTGGATTGTAGACTTTCCACCTGTAATCAGCTGTATATATGCCATATATATAACACTATTGGCTTCACCTACCATATGATCCAGTAGTTTGCATAGTGAAGCACTTAATATGTTCTTGGTGTGTTGTATTTTTGAGGAGAAAAGAGTAAAATCTAAAAAAAAAAAAAAAAAAAAAGCCTAGCTCCTAAAGCAAGGTCATGTTCTCTCAAGGTGACTATTTAAACCAAACATGAGGCCATTAACTTTAAAAATGTTTACTATTCATTTTCTTGGCAATCAGAGGAAACCTGACACAGAAACAGCCACTGGGAGCCATAGTCTGGTGTACTTAGCTATGTGATAATATCCTGTAAACCCCCTTTCTTCATAACTAGTCCCAGAATGGAATTGTTTTGCCTGAGGTTGGGGAAACCAACTGAAAGTTTTCACAGAATCTCAAATCTTAGATTCTGCCAGTTATGTGTAGTTGCATAAGGTGAGTAGTGTGGGGGAAAATTGACTTAGCTACATAGAGGAAGGAAATATACCTGGAAAACAGAAAAGAACTTAACATTATTGGGCATCTATCCCATATCTGACATTGTGCTAGAATGTTATTTAATTTAGTTCGGATAACAAGTTTAAATGAGATAGGCTTTGTTACATGAAATTTAAGGTTAAAGAAGTTAAATAACTTATAAAAGATCACTGTTGCACATTGGGTTTCTAGGAAGCAGACACTGAGACAGAGATTTGTGTTCAGCAAATTTATAGAGCGTATCCTCATGATTAATACCTAGAGAAGAAGGGAAGGAAGCAGGGTTGGACAGAGGGAGGATATGGGCTTCGATGCAGTCTCAGTGAGGCCTCAGCTGATCCCATGGGGAGCCCTAGAGCTGTGATGGCCCTTAAGAGTTGTTCCAAGTTGGGGTGAGGGGGCCAGGATTTTATACTCCATGACAACAAGTTGGATGCAATCTATAGCACTTGCAGCAGCAGGAGAAAATAAATTCTTCAGTCCTAAATAGGGATCCGAGCAACACAACTCAAATTCCGCTATAGTTAAACAGCTTGGAAGTAACAAAGTCAGAATACAAACACAGCTCTGACACCAAAGCCCATACACTTTTCTACTGTGCTTGCCCCAATAGGCAATCAGCTAGTTGGTTACTTATACATTCTAACATTTTAGAAAATGGTAAACAGGAAAATAATTTGCATTCTGGTTCTGGAAATATGGACTTCGTGTCTTACATCATGAGATTTTTCCAAGTTTTATGTAAATAATGCAACCTTGGATCCACTGTTTTTTATGATTAACACCTTTAATAAGGTTATACACAAAAATTTCCTTACTTCTTAAACTAGATCCAACCAAAACAATAAGTATGCTAAAGACTTAAAACATACTCTATCTAGGCTGATTCATTTGATAACTTCCAAATGCTTCATCTTAGAATTCTCTTAGAAATCGGGAATCATTGAGTAGCATAATTTGTGTCAGATGTGTGGCATTTGTTTCTAAATATATTTGATCACCTAAGGCCTAATGTTTAAGTTCAGAACTCCCAGGAGAAAAAGATGTACAAGGATTCAGAAAGACAATAAAATGCATATGCCTCTCACCTTGACATGGAAGCCTGAAAAGTATAGCTAAAATTTATCAGCCATGTTCTTCAACTTGAAAGTTATCATGACTGAGCCAAAGTAAAACCCATGGTAGATAAAGCATTCATCCATTCTCTCTGTTTACAGAGAACCTATGCCATACAAGGATCAGTGTTAAGTACTCTAAGCATCCTGGCCCTGACTTAGCTCTTTCAGAGAAATTTGATCAGCTTTCCAGCTGCATCATAACAATATCTTTTTGCTGTCTTGTTTTAGAACAAACATTCTATGTAACAAGTGAAGCCAAATATCCTTGTCAAATGTTTTCATGTATATACAATTATATATAATGTTTCATATATATATTTTACATATGTAATTATGTCTAATGTTTAGATGGTACAAAGTTCTGCAATTTGTGATTATGGAAATCAAAAGAACTGGCATTTTTGTTACAATCTCCCTTTCAAGCTAGCACAAGAAAAAGCAAGTCATGTATTTCAAAGTATACACTGAAAAAGATTAAAATTAAGAACATCTGGAAAATTTTTCACTTGTATATGGCATTGTATTATAATTGGGTCCTGCCGTCCTCCACAGTATCCCAGACACTGAAATGTTTTCTTTCTTCTAGTACAGTGGTTCTCATAGTGAGGTCCCTGGACCTCCAGGCATCAGCATCACCTGGGAACTTGTTAGAAATGCAAATTATTGGGTCCCTCCACACTCTCCTAAATCTGCAACTTGGGAGGTGGGGCTGAGCAATATGTGTGTTAATAAGCCCTCCAGGTGATTCTGGTACATGCTCATTTCAGAACCATGGTTGTAAGATTACACATTAAACTATGTTTTTCAATTCCCACTCAATATATGTTTATTTGGAGTCATGTAATAAGTGCTATACATTATTCAACCTTTGTCACTGGCACTTGTGCATCATGTCTCATTATTTTAAATACATATTTACATAATACTGCATATTATGTATGTTGGACGCAATTGTGTTTTCACAAGCTCTCCAGGCAATTCTGATGCATGCTCAAGTCTGAGAGGCACTGCTCTAACTCATTATCCTTTAGTCCTGCCCTAAACAGAAACCTGGCATGATCCACAGCAATAAATATAAATGGTGTACTCATCTTTAAAGAACAAGAGGCAAGCAAAGATCTAAGAATTCTTGGCAGCACAGAGCATAATTTTGCATTTCCAAGCAATGAAATGCATCAGCGAGAGTGGCAAATTCTGCATAAACATTTGGGTTTGAATCTCCATTCTTTAATCTCCTGGCTGTTGCTTCTCAGGAAATCATTTAATCTTTACAATAGTTTGTTTCCTTGGAGGGCTTTGCCTTGGGCATCTTTATGGTGCCCTCCAGCTCTTATGTTATGATTCCAAGCACCTCAATCAATATGTATATTATCATTTTCAGAGATACCCATATTTTCCCATTTCATGCTGTTACTCAAAAGCATATCAAAACTCTTAGAACTCATGATAAGAATACAACCCAGTTAAAAAGTGGGCAAAGAATCTGAATAGATATTTATCCAAAGAAGATACACAAATGGCCAATAAGCACATGAAGAGATGCTCAACATTATTAGCCCAGGGAAATGCAACTCAAACCCACAATGAGATACCACTTCACACATGGCTGTTGGGAATGTAAAATGGTGTAGCAGCTTTGGAAAACAGTTTAGCAGGTTCTCAAAAGACTAACAGACTTCCCATATGACCCAGCAATTCTACTCCTAGGTACATACCAAGAGAATTGAAAACATATGTCTATGCAAAAAGTTGTATGCAAATGTTTATAGTAGCATTATTCAGAATAGCCAAAAAGTGGAAACAATACAAACATCCATCGATGAATGGATATATAAAATGTGATGTATCTATACAATGGAATATCCTCCAACAATAAAAAGGAATGAAGTAAGGATACATGTTACAGTATGGATGAAACTCAAAAATATTATATTAATTAAAAGAAGACAGTCACAAAAGACTACATATGATTTCATGCATATGACATTCCAGAATAGGCAAAACTATAAAAATCCGTAGATACAGAAAGAGTCGTGGCTACCTAGGGCTGGCAATGCTGAGGGGAAATGGGGGAGGGAGGTGACTGTTAATGAAAAAAAAAGTTCTGAAATTGATTGTAGTGCTGGTTGCACAGCCCTGTGAATATACTGAAAACCATTGAATTGTACTCTTTAAATGGGCGAGCTGTATGGTAGGTGAATTATATCTCAATAAATCTGTTACCAAAAAATAAAAGAATATTCTCTCCTGGTCAATTTCTCCCCTTGTCATATCAAATGGCCATCAGTGAGACTAAACTATTGTCTTTATGAGTATAATAGTCTGGAATGAAGTACCATCCTACTGTTATTTAAGTCACTATTGGAATACTCAAGCAATGTATTAGATGCAATGTAGATTGGTCAACTCATGATAATTCTGTTACTTTTAGTCAAACCTAACTCCTAACAAAAGGCATTTACAAAGATAAATGCTAGAAGCCATCTCTTTTATTATTATACTGTAAATGACCATTGCAAATTAATGGCACACTTTGAACTGGGCATAAACAGGACATCTACAGAATGAGCAAACATTTCTCAACTCTTTCTTTAATCCTTGAATTCATTCAGTGTGAATTCTAAAAGTGGATGTGAGGGGGTTACAAAAAGGAAACTTTCTCTCTTCTGAAGCTCACTGCCTTTTTAAGTTACACACACACAAATGGTGCTTTGAAAACTTCAGCTAAATTATGCACATGAAAATAAACAACAATCTAGAAAGCAAATTCCTAAAAGACTACATTGATGAGGCTAATCACAATAACAAATTGGGCTTACAGAGCATGCTGAATGTCTGTGGACAATTAGCCCTACCTGTTTTATTTGCTCAAGTTTCAGGTAGACCAAAAGACATTCCTTGTGAAAGTCTCCATGACTAATTTTTCCTTAATCAAATCAGGAATGCAAATTTCCTTTCCTAATAAATAGCACAGAGCCAGAGGACATAATTTTCACTATCGAAAGGACTCTGGATACATGAGGACATTTCAGAAATCTGGGCCAAATGGTATTTTAAGACTTTAAGAGCTAATAAGAATCTGTTATGTTTAACTGCACATTACAGTGAAACAAAATCTTTAAGCTGTGAGAACATAAATAGTTGATTGCTGCTGGTTAATTATGGCCTAGCCTATCAGACTGACAAAAAAATCACATCTTCAGAGACTGCTGTTTGTATAATTGTTAACATTTGAGGGAATGAGGAGCTGCTTTAAAAAGCTGAAATTTATATAGATTCTATCCTTATGAAAATGTAAGCAGGCATACATTTTTGCTTATAACTTCATCAACATACCCCAAGAGGGTTCCACGAAACCCCCTTTCGTGAGTTTAAGAACCCACGAAAACTTGAAAAAAGAACTAGAGATAGCACGACACACCCATGGCCATAATAAAAAAAACTTCAACAACACCAAATGTTAGCAAGGAAATGGAAAAACTGGAATTCTCATATACTTTGGGAAACCATTTGGCAGTTTCTTAAAAAGTTAAACATGCAACTACACTGTGATTCAACAATTCCACTCTTAAGTATTTACCCAAAAGAAATGAAAACATGCATCTATACAAAGTCTTATATGAGACTGTCCTTCGCCCATTCTTGATAGCTAAAAACTAGAAACAACCCAATGGCCATTGACAGGAGCATGGATAAATAAATTATGTTATATTCATACAATGGAATCCTATACAGAAAAATATAAAAGAATGTGCTACTTATATCCACAACAATGTGGCTAACTTTCAAAAACATTATCCTGAATGAAAGAAGTCAAGCACAAGAAAGTATGAAGTTCTAGAACAGGCAAAACTAACACATTGCAGTAGAAATCAGAAGAATGGTGTTTCTTAAGGGTGTGATGGACTAGAAGGGGGTACATGGGATCTTTATGGGTGTTGGAAATGTTCTATATCTTGATGGAAGTATGGGTTACATAGGTGTATGCATTTGTCAAAATTGATTGAACTGTATATTTAAGATCTATGTGTTTCAATTCATGGAAAGTATACTTTAATAAAATATTTTTTAGAAACAGAGATGAATCAGGGATCTGTAAGTATAAGTAAGAGAATTCAGACTTTTTTACGACATATTTAGGCCAGTATTAGTAAAAGCACTGGAAGAGATAGTACTGGAGAAGCACTGGAGAGAGAGTATTGCTTCTTTAAATTGATTGCTGTTGTAGAAATATGACTGTATTTTGTAGTTTATTTAGCATTTTCCTACATCTTTCATTTGATTCTCATGGAAGCTCCATGGGGGAGGTAGTATGATCACCCTCCCCATTGTGCAGATGATAAAATTGAGGTTCAGAGAGGTTGAGGGTTCTGTCCAAGGTCACACAGTCCATTTGCAGCAGAGCTAGGGCCAGAACCCCTATTTTCTAAAGGAGGTTTAGTGCTCATTTTACCTCTACATTTTTAGAGCCAGAGAAATAACTGAGTTAGATTCTAGAACATGGATATTACTTAGTGAATTAAAAATCCAATGAATTTGACACACATCATTAAGAGGTTCTAGCCCCTTGTTTTTAGGGTTCAATAATACCTTGTTCACTGAAAAAGCATGGCTGGACCATGCCAACAACTCTCTGGGTTAGTGTGAGTTTCTCTGTTACTCACTATCAAGTTTCACTAATCATTTTAAGGATACATGTAATTAAGAGGTACAGGTGAAGCAGGGAGGAGTCCAGGATACGGAGGGTGGTTCCCCAGGTCCTCTCTTCCTACATCAGACATGTACTCTTTAGCCCATGGCAGAGACGTGTGGATTACCTTACACAACAGGGAGACTGTAGGTTATGAATCATCTCTATTTTTACCCAGATCATTATGACTTAAATGGAATCCTCCAGGGAGCCATGATTCATAACTCAAAGACTCTAAATTAGTCTTCCATAAGCAATCCTAATCCAGGATCAATTTTGCTAAAAGCGTTCCATAAATGGGGTGTCTCTTGCTAGTCAGTCTCATTAGTTTATTTACCAGGAGCCCGATTATCAGCATGTTCATAAAGAGATTACATTGGGTCACTTATTTTCTTTATCTTCCAGGGGTGTCCTCCTGGTTACATGAGATAAAGGATGATAGGCTAGCTGCTTAATTTCTTCCCCCAAGACTGAAATCCAAGTGATACACCACAGACCACAGTCCAGTGCTGCCACCACTTATTTCTCGGAATTTCGTATCATAAGGAGGCTTTTCATGATGAGACTGGAGGGCACAGAGCTGGTGAGGCACATGTGAGCAGAGCCATCCCAAGGACCAGGTAACTAGGCCATGATGCTGGCAGTGATTTAGAGGAGTGAGTGATGGGGGGACTAGTGCTATATAAGTAAAAAAATTAAATGTTGGAGTCCACTTTTTTTTTAACATCTTTATGGAGTATAATTGCCTTACAATGGTATGTTAGTTTCTGCTTTATAACAAAGTGAATCAGTTATACATATACATATGTTCCCATATTTCTTCCATCTTGCAACTCCCTCCCTCCCACCCTCCCTATTCCCCACCCAGGTGGTCACAAAGCACCAAGCTGACCTCCCTGTGCTATGCGGCTGCTTCCCACCAGCTATCTATTTTACGTTTGGTAGTGTATATATGCCCATGCCACCCTCTCACTTTGTCACAGCTTACCCATCCCCATCCCCATATCCTCAAGTCCATCTTCTAATAGGTCTGTGCCTTTATTCCCGTCTTGCCCTTACGTTCTTCATGACCTTTTTTTTTTCTTAGATTCCATATATATTTGTTAGCATACGGTAATTGTTTTTCTCTTTCTGACTTACTTCACTCTGTATGACAGACTCTAGGTCCATCCACCTGACTACAAATAACTCAATTTCATTTCTTTTTATGGCTGAGTTATATTTCATTGTATATATGTGCCATATCTTGTTTATCCATTGATCTGTTGATGGACACTTTGGTTGCTTCCATGTCCTGGCTATTGTAAACAGAGCTGCAATGAACATTTTGGTACATGACTCTTTTTCAGTTATGGGTTTCTCAGGGTATATGCCCAGCAGTGGGATTGCTAGGTCGTACGGTAGTTCTATTTTTAGTTTTGTAAGGAACCTCCATACTGTTCTCCATAATGGCTGTATCAATTTACATTCCCACCAACAGTGCAAGAGGGTTTCCTTTTGTCCACACCCTCTCCAGCATTTATTGATTGTAGATGTTTTTGATGATGGCCATTCTGACTGGAGTGAGATGGTATCTCATTGTAGTAATGATTTACATTTCTCTAATGATTAATGATGTTGAGCATTCTTTCATGTGTTTGTTGGCAATCTGTATATCTTCTTTGGAGAAATGTCTTTTTAAGTCTTCTGCCCATTTTTGGATAGGGTTGTTTGTTTCTTTGATATTGAGCTGCATGAGCTGCATGTAAATTTTGGAGATTAATCCTTTGTCAGTTGCTTCATTTGCAAATATTTTCTCCCATTCTGAGGGTTGTATTTTCACCTTGTTTCTGGTTTACTTTGCTGTGCAAAAGGTTTTAAGTTTCATTAGGTCCCGTTTGTTTATTTTTGTTTTTATTTCCATTACTCTAGGAGGTGGGTCAAAAAGGATCTTGCTGTGATTTATGTCATAGAGTGTTCTGCCTATGTTTTCCTCTAAGAGTATGGTAGTGTCTGGCCTTACATTTAGGTCTTTAATCCATTCTGAGGTTTTTTTGTGTGTATGGTGTTAGGGAGTGTTCTAATTTCATACATTTACATGTAGCTGTCCAGTTTTCCCAGCACCACTTATTGAAAAGGCTGTCTTTTCTCCACTGTATATTCTTGTCACCTTTATCAAAGATAAGGTGACCATATGTGCATGGGTTTATCTCTGGGCTTTCTATCTTGTTCCATTGTTCTATATTTCTGTTTCTCTGCCAGTGCCATACTGTCCTGATTACTGTAACTTTGTAGTATAGTCTGAAGTCAGAGAGCCTGATTCCTCCAGCTCTGTTTTTCTTTCTCAAGATTGCTATGGCTATGTAGGGTCTTTTGTGTTTCCATACAAATTGTGAAATTTTTTGTTCTAGTTCTGTGAAAAATGCCAGTGGTAGTTTGATATGGATTGCATTGAATCTATAGATTGCTTTGGGTAGTAGAGTCATTTTCACAATGTTGATTCTTCCAGTCCAAGAACATGGTATATCTCTCCATCTATTTGTATCATCTTTAACTTCTTTCAACAGTGTCTTATAATTTTCTGCATACAGGTCTTTTGTCTCCCTAGGTAGGTTTATTCCTAGATATTTTATTCTTTTTGTTGCAATGGTAAATGGGAGTGTTTCCTTAAATTCACTTTCAGATTTTTCATCATTAGTGTATAGGAATGCCAGAGATTTCTGTGCATTAATTTTGTATCCTGCTACTTTACCAAATTCATTGATTAGCTCTAGGAGTTTTCTGGTAGCATCTTTAGGATTCTCTATGTATAGGATCCTGTCATCAGCAAACAGTGACAGCTTTACTTCTTTTCTGATTCGGATTCCTTTTATTTCTTTTTCTTCTCTGATTGCTATTGCTAAAGCTTCCAAAACTATGTTGAATAATAGTGGTGAGAGTGGGCAACCTTTTCTTGTTCCTGACCTTAGTGTAACTGTTTAGTTTCTCACCATTGAGAATGATGTTGCTGTGGGCTTGTCATATATGGACTTTATTATGTTGAGGTAAGTTCCCTCTATGCCTACTTTCTGGAGGGTTTTTATCATAAATCGGTGTTGAATTTTGTTGAAAACTTTTTCTGCATCTATTGAGATGATCATATGGTTTTTCTCCTTCAATATTTTAATATGGTTTATCACATTGATAGATTTCCGTATATTGAAGAAACCTTGCATTCCTGAGACAAACCCCACTTGATCAGGGTGTATGATCCTTTTAATGTGCTGTTGGATTCTGTTTGCTAGTATTTTGTTGAGGATTTTTGCATCTATATTCATCAGTGTTACTGGCCTGTAGTTTTCTTTTCTTGTGACATTTTTGTTTGGTTTTGGAATCAGGGTAATGGTGGTGTCATAGAATGAGTTTGGGAGTGTTCCTTCCTCTGCTATATTTTGGAAGAGTTTGAGAAGGATAGGTTTTAGCTCTTCTCTAAATGTTTGACAGAATTCACCTGTGAAGCCATCTGGTCCTGGGCTTTTGTTTGTTGGAAGATTTTTAATCAGAGCTTCAGTTTCAGTGCTGTGATTGGTCTGTTTATATTTCTTCCTGATTCAGTCTCAGAAGGGTGTGCTTTTCTAAAATTTTGTTCATTTCTTCCAGGTTGTCCATTTTACTGGCATATAGTTGGTTGTAGTAATCTCTCATGATCCTCTGTATTTCTGCAGTGTCAGTTGTTACTTCTCCTTTTTCATTTCTAATTCTGTTGATTTCAGTCTTCTCCCTTTTTTTTTTTTTTTGGTGAGTCTGGCTAATGGTTTATCAATATTTTTTATCTTCTCAAAGAACCAGATTTTAGTTTTATTGATCTTTGCTATTATTTCCTTCATTTCTTTTTCATTTATTTCTGATCTGATCTTTATGATTTTTTTTTCCTTCTGCTAACTTTGGGGGCTTTTTTTTTTTGGCAGTACGTGGGCCTCTCACTGTTGTGGCCTCTCCTGTTGTGGAGCACACGCTCTGGACACGCAGGCTCAGTGGCCATGGCTCACAGGCCCAGCCGCTCTGCGGCACGTGGGATCTTCCAGGACCGGGTCACGAACCTGTGTCCCCTGCATCGGCAGGCGGACTCTCAACCACTGCACCACCAGGGAAGCCCTCTTTGGGGACTTTTTTGATCTTCTTTCTCTAATTGCTGTAGGTGTAAGGTTAGGTTGTTAATATTTGAGATTTTTCTTGTTTCTTAATGTAGGATTGTACTGCTATAAATTTTCCTCTTAGAACTGCTTTTACTGCATCCCATAGGTTTTAGGTTGTCGTGTTTTCATTTTCATTTGTTTCTAGGTATATTTTGATTTCCTCTGATTTCTTCAGTGATCTCTTGGATATTAACTAGTGTATTGTTTAGCCTCCATCTGTTTGTATTTTTTACAGTTTTTTTTCCTGTAATTGATATCTAGTCTCATAGCATTGTGGTTGGAAAAGATACTTGATACAATTTCAATTTTCTTAAATTTATGAAGGCTTGATTTGTGACCCAAGATATGAGCTATCCTGGAGAATGTTCCATGAGCACTTGTGAAGAAAGTGTATTTTTTTTTTGGATGGATTGTCCTATAAATATCAATTAAGTCCATCTTGCTTAATATGTCATTTATATCTCGTATTTCTTTATTTATTTTCATTCTGGATGATCTGTCCATTGGTGAAAGTGGGGTATTAAAGTCCCCTACTATAATTGTGTTACTGTCAATTTTCTCTTTTATGGCTGTTAGCATTTACTTTATGTATTGAGGTGCTCCTATGTCGGGTGCATAAATATTTATAATTGTTATATAATCTTGGATTGAAACCTTGATTATTATGTAGTGTTCTTCTTTGTCTCTTGTAACAGTCTTTATTTTAAGTCTATTTTGAAAAAAAAATAATAAAGTCTATTTTGTCTGATATGAGAATTGCTACTCCAGCTTTCTTTTGATTTCCATTTTCATGGAATATCTTCTTCCATCCCGTCACTTTCAGTCTGTATGTGTCCCTAGGTATGAAATGAGTCTCTTGTAGACAGCATATATCTGGGTCCTGTTTTTGTATCCATTCAGCCAGTCTATATCTTTTGGTTGGAGCATCTAATCCATTTACATTTAAGGTAATTATCGATATGTATGTTCTATTCCCATTTTCTTAATTGTTTTGGGTTTGTTATTGTAGGTCTTTTCCTTCTCTTGTGTTTCCTGCCTAGAGAAGTTCCTTTAGCATTTGTTGTAAGGCTGGTTTGGTGGTGCTGAATTCTCTTAGCTTTTGTTTGTCAGTAAAGGTTTTAATTTCTCCATTGAACCTGAATGAGATCCTTGCTGGGTAATCTTGGTTGTAGGTTTTTCCCTTTCATCACTTTAAATATGTCCTGCCACTCCCTTCTGTCTTGCTGAGCTTCTGCTGGAAGATCAGCTGTTAACCTTATGGGGATTCCTTTGTATGTTATTTGTTGCTTTTTCCTTGCTGCTTTTAATACTTTTTATTTGTATTTAATTTTTGATAGTTTGATTAATATCTGTTTTGGCATGTTTCTCCTTGGATGTATCCTGTATGGGACTCTCTGAGCTTCCTGGACTTGATTGACTATTTTCTTTCCCATATCAGGGAAGTTTACAACTATAATCTCTTCAAATATTTTCTCAGTCCCTTTGTTTTTCACATCTTCTTCTGGGACCCCTATCATTCGAATGTTGGTGCATTTAATATTGTCCCAGAGGTCTCTGAGAGTGTCCTCACTTCTTTTAATTCTTTTTTCTTTATTCTGCTCTGTGGTAGTTATTTCTACTATTTTATCTTCCAGGTCACTTATCCGTTCTTCTGCCTCAGGTATTCTGCTATTGATTCCTTTTAGAGTATTTTAATTTCATTTATTGTTTAATTCATCATTGGTTGTTTGCTCTTTAGTTCTTCTAGGTCCTTGGTAATGTTTCTTGTATTTTCTCCATTCTATTTCCAAGATCTTGGGTCATCTTTACTATCATTACTGTGAACTCTTTTTCAGGTAGACTGCCCATTTCCTCTCCACTTGTTTCGTCTGGTGGGTTTTTACCTTGCTCCTTCATCTGCTGTGTGTTTCTGTCTTCTCATTTTGTTTAACTTACTGTGTTTGGAGTCTCCTTTTCACAGGCTGCAGGGTCATAGTTCCCATTGTTTTTGGTGTCTGTCCCCAGTGGCTAAGGTTGGTTCAGTGGGTTGTGTAGGCTTCCTGGTGGGGGGGACCGGTGCCTGTGTTCTGGTGGATGAGGCTGGATCTTGTCTTTCTGGTGGGCAGGACCGAGTCCAGTCGTGTGTTTTGGGTTGTCTGTGGCCTTATTTTGATTTTAGGCAGCCTGTCTGCTAATGGGTGGTGTTGTGTTTCTGTCTTGCTAGTTGTTTGGCATAGGGTGTCCAGCACTGGAGCTTGCTGGTCATTGAGTGGCGCTTGGTCTCAGCGTTGAGACAGAGATCTCTGGAAGAGCTTTCGCCGTTTGATATTACATGTGGCTGGGAGGTCTCTAGTGGACCAATGTCCTGAACTCGGCTGTCCCACCTCAGAGGCTCAGGCCTGACACTCGGCCAGAGCACTAAGACCCTGTCAGCCATATGGCTCAGAAAGAAACGGAGAAAGAACGAAAGAAAAGGAAGGAAGGAAGGAAGGAAGGAAGGAAGGAAGGAAGGAAGGAAG